>NC_142803.1:65233824-65395422 GCF_049724085.1 Artemia sp. Qi Xiang Cuo | reverse complement strand
GTAAAAAAGGTAAAAAAGGAATAATTATAGTCTACAAAAATTAGTTTTTCTTTTATTCTAAAAAAAAAAATCAACAGTACAACTTACCATTTTTAAAGAAACAATCCTCAGAAACTGTGATAGTATTGGCCATTTTCAGAAATTGTAGCAAGTCAAGAAAGGATTTTGGGATGGAGTTAATGCGAATTATGAGAAATACAATACTATCATCAAAACTTAGATGCAACACAGATTTTAGTCAGGAGAGTCCTAAAATACAAAAGATATTAGGATTGATGACTAGAATGACTTTTACTTGCTGTAGAGCAGATTTTGTCTTAATACAGTCGAAATAAAAGGCTCAACTCCTTTAGGAGTCAAAGGCATTACAGATTTGATTTTTTTAAAGGGTGCTAAAATTCAAAAACTTTCTTTTTTATGTAACTAAATCTAAAGTGTAATTGTGGATTTTAAGTTAAAATAAAATTTCACGGTAAAGAGAAAAATAAAGCTGTCGGCTTATTCTGTTAGTTGTATTATGTTTGTAAATATATTTCACCCTTTCACTAAAGCTCTTTGATTATACTTGAAGGTGATATTTTGGATGTGTAACAAAACAAAAATATCCCTATTCAATATGTTTTCTATATATCATGGCTACAATGACAGCGGTAACCTAATAGCGAAATAACCCAACCAAAAGTATACAAATACGTTTTGTAGCCTGTTTTGGTTGTTCTTATGTAGTAACATCAGTGCTGGAAGTTGTTTTACAATGTGAGTTGTACTTACTTAAGTATTAATTTTTTTTTCGTGTGTTAAGTTGTCGTTTTGATGTGTTATATTTAAAAACAACTGTTGTTTTTCTCTCTCTTACCTTAAAGTGTTTTCTTTTTTGGCTTTTCGTTTTTTTTTTATTGAGAAAGGCTCCTCGACGTTGGGCCGAAATATTTAGAATTTTTTTTCAAATTAAAGTGTTGTTTTGTTTTTATTTTTTGTTCACTGCTTTGTTTAAATTAAAACGGTTTTTCTTGCTTAATTTTTCGTAAATGGAAAAGCAGTGTGGTCTAAATTTGTTTTTTACATCTAGCCTACAGGTGGCAAAAGACCAAATCAATTTTATTATTTTAGAATTTAGTAAAAAAAAAACATGCCAATATAATTAAGCAACAAAAATTTTTAGAAAATTTTAAAGTAAATAATTTAATTCCACAGTCGTGTTGTTTCAAGCATGATTTAAAAACATATCATGAGGCTTATATTACGAGAAAGGTAGATTTTCTAAATTTAAACTATTTTTTGAAAGATAAACGTTTCCAAAGGTCAAAACTTGTAAAAGAAATAGATTTTTTTAAATAGCCTTTGAGGTTTTCTTAATACCTATGGTTTCAATCAAATTGTACCAAATTTTCAAAAATTCTTTTGAACATGTTTTATGATTATCTAGAGAAAGATTAAACCAGAAATTTTTGCAATTGAAATGGCAACTTGAAAAAATAAAAATATCATTATATAAGCCTAATCATTTCCCAGATTCAAGTGTGATTAATTTAAGCAAAAGGGAGGTAACTGAAGAATAAAAAAAAATATATTTGAGAAAGTGTTAAAATTTGGACTAAATCCTAAAAAAGTACCAATAGAAGAAATAATTTATAAGGTTGAGACAGGGATTCATAAGATTTCAAAAGACGTTAACAATGCAGATGATTTAAGACTGGGCATAGTGAATATTTTAATAATTTTCCATAAAAACTTAAGAACAAAGATAAATATATTTAAGAAGATTTAAAAAAAGATGATTCTCTAATAATAACGAAAGCTGATAAAAGCAATACGGTAGTAATTCTAGAAAAAGATGATTACGATAGTAAAATAGAAACAATTATAAAGGATATTTCAACATATAAAAAACTTAACGCAGACCCAACTGAATTGTATGTTGCAAAATTAAAAAAGGATTTAGAAGGCCTTAAATCTAATGGAAATGTCACACCATAGATGTATTACAAGTTCTTTCCAAAAGGATCAGTCTACCCAAAAACATAGGGTGTGCCAAAAATACATAAAATAGATCTTCTCTAAGACCTATAGTATCAACAGCTAATTCACTAACGGAAAAGATCGAAGAATAGGTAGTAAAGACATTTAAACTTTTATTATATCTCCAAAATTTTTATATAAAAAACTCAGAATTCTTAAAAAATAAACTTATTAATATCAAAATAGCAAATGAATCAAGGCTGTTTAGTTTTGATATGCAATCCATGTATACATGTATATGTTACCTTTTGATAAATCTTTAAGTATTTTATCCCAAAAAGTTCACAAACATCAAAATGAGATTGAAAAATTTTCTATAGGAATTGAAATAGAAACTATGTCTATGTCAAATTTAGTTAAAATAACTAGTAGGTGTACTAGTTATTTTACGTTTTTATATAATTTTTGTTTCATCAAATTAGGATATTAGCAATGGGAGGACCCTTAAGTCTGCTATTAGCAAGTATTTATGCAGAGTATGTAGAAACTTTAGCTATGGAAACATATTTTTCTAAACCTAAATCTTGGGGCAGATATATGATGTGTTAGTTATTTGGAATTATGGGAGTCACAAATTGAAGTTTTTATGTAGCATTTAAACAACTTGGTATGGGAATTAGTTTTTACAATTGAAAAAGAAACAGAGAATAAGTTACCGTTTTTGGATATTTGAATCCATGAAAATAATAATGAAGTAGCTTTTTTATTTTACTGTCAACCAACTAAAATCAACCATTATTTATCATTTGAATCAAATAACCCAATCCAAGTAAAAGTGACGTAGTTATTTCTTCAATTTATAGGGTATTAAAATTAGCATCACCAGAATACATGAGTGGTGAACTAATTTTTATCAAGGATATTCTAATAGGTAATGGATATCCCAAAAAGATGATTTCTAAAATTATTGAAAAATAAAAAAAAGTTAATGGAATTAGTAATATTAGAGAAAGATGGGTCAAATCAACATACAAATTACATAGCTTTGCCTTATATCCCAGTGTTGACATATAAATTAAGGAAAAAACTAAACAAACATAATATAAAAACAGCATTTAAATCTGGATAAAGTATATCTGGATAAGCTCTTATCTGGATAAGCTCTCTGCTAAATATTGGAAAAGAAAAGGTTCCAAAAAATACAAAGGGAAGTATGCAATATTCATGCTCTTGTGGTAAATTATATGTAGGAAGGACACAACAGAATTTAGAAAATAGGTTACATCAACACAAAAATGCCATAGATTGCTCACTAAGACACAATCAAAAACCCGAAACTCTTTAAATCAGCTGTAGCAGAACATCTATTTGACTTTCCTCAGGATAATATTTTATTTGATCAAACAAACATTGTAGATGCGTCTACAGGGCTTTTGGAAAGTTTTAGAGAAATTATTGAAATAAAAAAAAATTATCTATGTGGGTATTAGTATTAATAGAAATGAAGGGGGTTTTAGAATAAATTGAACTTATAATAGTTTAATTAGGAGCAGGTAAAATTGTGAACCAGTGGTGATTTACATAATTGTCCTGGAACAAGTGATAACCTGCAAACAAAACTCAGGATGATGTCACAGCTGGTAAAAGCCATCAGACTGCTGCTAAACTAGCACATAAAAAAATTCATGGAACTTATATTTCATTAGTTTGTTTATTAACCTGAGAACTTTAGTTAGGGGTGATAGACCTGGGGTTTTGGGACCTTTTTTTTGGTTGTCCAAGTAAATATAGTCTTCACTTTTAATAGGTTTCTTTTATCCACTGAATGTTGAGATGTTTTTTGTCTTTAAAATTTAACGATCAGGAGTTGGCTATTCTTAGATCACAGTAGGCAGGTCATTCGTGGGGTATTTTTGAAAACGAATCCAATGTATATTTACTTTCTAATTTTTTTTATGACTCTTTGAAAGAAATTATATTGGATACTTGTTATGCAACCCAGTTGAATCCAGAATCAAAAAGAACAACCCATTTGAGTCCTTGGATGACTCCTTAAAGGCTGTAGGAAAAAGAATAGTCTTTGGAAGGCTGACAGGTCCCCTAAGCCATCTACACGTGATTATCAGCTTCAACTTTTTAAAGCTTATAGAACAGTTTACAATTCACTTTGCCAGAGGACCAAATTGTTATTTGCCTTTAAAATTTAATGATCAGGAGTTGATCATAATATTGGGAAAACTAGTATATTTGTATATTTGAAATTATGAATGTTGTAGATAGTTAAATATTCAAGCTAAACACACACTTGTTAAGATGATTTTGAAACATTCAATGATGAAACAATCCACTTTCTAGGTAGTACGATAGACATTTTACAACGAATTAGCTGTTAAAGCATAGATTAGCTTGCCAAGTACAGGGTATCTCAACCAACAATACTTCAATTAAAAAGTAAAGCACATTGGTTTGCACTCTCAAAGCACATCCTGACAAGGTGATCAAAAGGGTCATCATCCATTGTTGTGCATAAATATGTCAAGACAAGTTTCAGTTTGCTGAAACTTCTTTTCACTTTTGCCGAAGTTGGTGGAGCTGTCACAGTCCACAGGTAAATTGACCAAAGAGTTGCTTGAATCTAATCTTGGGAAATGTTGTGTAATATTTGACACAGGATCGTAAAGTAATAAGAATATATCCTAATCACAGACATAGTCAACCTTCGGTTGATTTAATCTAAGAAAAGTATTGTAAAACAGAATAATTGTATCTAAATGGGCTAGGGTGTAGAGGCAACTTTTGTCTCAATTCAAATGTTTGGAAGTCAGATGTTTTCTATGATTAAAGTCAGTCAATCCCAACTAGTCTAGTCCTATCCATCAGCCAATCATAACTATCTAACCCTATACACATAAGGGCCAAAATTAGTAATTTTTAATTAGAATATCTAGCCAAGGTTAGGCATTGGCTGATTACCAAGGGTCTTACCTGAATTGCGATTTCTCATTTGGTGTTAGATCTGTATATTTTAATTGAAATTATGAAGTTTTAACTTCTGTATTTTGTTTGTATATAAATCATATTAGCACTTTATTCCTATTATTTTACTCCTTTCTCCACTAGATCGATGGCTAGCTGTACATATGCTTCTTACAAGAAACTGAACAAAGAAGCTAATTTTTTTCAGGCTATACAGTGCTTTTGGCTGAACTGTGCTCTCAAGCTTCATATTAGAAGAAGGCATTATGCTGATTATTGATAAAAAGATCCAGTTTGTAAAAATGACTAACCATTCAGTAAAATCCCCCCCCCCCCATTAATTTTGACTAGTGATACCCCTGCAAGCCTGAGAACATTTGTCTAATTTTTGAAAAAGAGAAGAAACATACTTAAAAAGCCAAAAAATCTCAATGAAAATTGCACAATCAGATTCAGTATATCAGAGAACTCAACTGTAGCAGAAGAAAGATAATGGATGTATATTTATTTGTTTGTTTTCACAGGGTGATGGCATTTAACCAATAGTTCTTGAAGATTAGGAGAGTACTCATTTGAATGAAAATTAAAAGTTCTAGTGTCTTTGTCCATTTTTAAATGGACAAAAAGATTGGAGGGCTGTTAGCGCATGCTTTTTCTCTAATGACATCTAATCAAAATTTGATATGGTTATTTGATTTGTCATAGTTGAAAGGTCTAATGACTATGTTTCTGACCTTTGGGGATGATGGTATTCCCTGTGGCAAGACCCAAAAGGGTCCAAGGGGAAAGTTATACAAATTGTCCATTGTTTTCATATGCTATTTTGTATTTGGAAATATACAGAAAATTTTTGGGGGAAAATTTTCAAGAGGATGAAAGTTTCTATGGGGAATTGTCCAGGAGTAAATTTATAAAGAAAAGGGAGGGGGGATTCCTGTCATGATAAATTTTGTCAGATGTTGAATTTAAAAAATAACTTTTTCAACTGAAAGCAAGGAGCATGAAAACCTTAAAGTAACAAAAATTATTTTGGTAAAATTTTATTTTAGCTACTTTTGACTGTCTTAGAAAGGGGTTAGGTAAGGAAAATGAAACTTTCAGGGATGGGTCTACAGGCTTAAGCATGTCCTAGGAAGGTATTTTGAAGTACCTACCTATACTGCTTCTCCCTCTATAGAGTCCTGACCTTTGATGACCTTTAAAAATCTGTGAGTTATAGAAGTGAAACCTTGTAAAATTGATCTTCTGCTTAAATGAAGTACAATAAAATTGTTTTCAGCTTCACAACTTTGCTCAATCCCAAATTATAAGGTTTTAAACATAGCCTACGCAATTACATTTCCTAAATTTTGGAAATAAAACATTGATGTGGCTTAAAATTCTGTTCAAATAACAGAAATTGCATTTTTCAGAGCTAATGCCAGAGAAAAAGAAACTGATAACTGAAAATAAAGTTATAATGTTGTTTTTTCAAAATTTCAATGGGTACAGACCAGTCATATAGGCAAATTTCAGGAAGCTGTAGAGGGAGAAGGAGTGGAGGTAGGTACTTCAAAATACCTTCCTGGGACATAATTTGGTAAATCTCTACCAAATGATATTATTGAGTTAGGAATAAAGTGAATACACCATTCGATGCCTTTTTTTATGCTGATTACGAATATAGTAATCATTTCTATCGGAAATGAATTTCAGCAGGATTAGAGGATTGAACCTCCCCCCCCCCCCAAAAAAAAATGTTTCTCCAGCACAGAAAGAAGTTCAGGTTTGGAATGGAAAATTTACCTATTGTGGATGAGTTTATTTGGGTACTTATGCATTATAACTAAATCTGATTATAACTGAAAAATTATCTTTTTATATTATTATCTTTTTGTTAAATTTTATTATTTTTATTTAAAAAAAACTAATTTCGGATTGCTTTTCAAATCATCTGATTACTTTTCAAATCTTTTCTTGCAATCTTTTCAGACTAAAAAGTGTATGTGTATTTTGATTACATGTAAATTTGTTTTATTAAAAACGGTTTATTTTTATGTGTGATCATGTTTATAATGAGATTTGACTGTGTAAAGATTATTTTTATGTGGTTATTTTCATTGCTTGACTATATTTTTGTATCGTATTTTAAAATATATATTTTAAATATTTTATGATTGATGTATTCTCCAAGAGCTTTGTTGTGTATAGAGGATTGCCTAGATTATGGGCTTAGACTAAGCTCAGTCCCTCATATAGGCTAGATGTTTTATCTTGGGTGAAGAAATTGAACCTCTAACCAAAACTATGTTTAGTATTTACACAGCATACAATAAAATAGTGTCTATACATAAAACAAAGCCATTATTAAGCCAATGCTAAGTTATTATTAGCCTCACATATCACAGAAAAATTAGGCTAATCATAGTTGCAGCAATAGCTGCAATCAAGGTCCAAGGCAACCTACAATAAATGCAACATAAATTATCAAATATTTTAGTGGGGTTACCCCCTCCTCATTACCTTGCTCTTGATGCTAACGTATTTCAGAACTTACAAAATATACTTCTTATTCTAATTAAATGACTTTGGAGTTTCAGGAGCTGTTCTTGAGGAATTGAGACAAAAAGCTTAACTTTAGCATAAAGAGCAAAGTATTGAGAAGGAATCAACCCCACTCATATACAGAACAATTTCTGTTTGTTTTAAGTTTTTATTTTGCACTTTACTTTCAGCTGAAAAGAATCCAGAGGAAAATTACCCCCCCCCCGCCCATGGAAAAACCTCTAGACAATTCTAACCCTGTTGGAAACTTTCCCTGGAGCCATTGC
Organism: Artemia sp. Qi Xiang Cuo; assembly: GCF_049724085.1. NCBI lineage: Eukaryota > Metazoa > Arthropoda > Branchiopoda > Anostraca > Artemiidae > Artemia > Artemia sp. Qi Xiang Cuo. The sequence continues at coordinate 65,387,677 of NC_142803.1, read as the reverse complement.
ACAAATTAAATTTAGTTGACAAAGTTGGCACTTGTTGGTTATATAATACACACTCGAGAATTTTGATTGCAAATGACACAAAGATGAGACAAGAAACTGGTCAAGCTACTTCTTTATACCAGACAATTAGTTTTGGCTTGGTTGGTTGGAAAATAGATTGTAGCTATATTTTATTTAAGTATTTATTTGCCCCCCCCCCTAATATGCAAATATATAGCCCAAATCTGTTTCTAAACTATTATATTTTCATCATATTTTTTTTATTTCCTTAGCATTCACCAAACTTCACTTCTTGACTGTGTATTATATAAGTGACAAGTACTGCAAAGACAAATAAAAAGAATTTGTATAGGAATTCTGGCAAATTCCCCCAGCCTAAAATTTCCTGTAGAAAACACAGGTTTAAGTTGCTTTGGGGCAGGGCTGGAGGCAACTTTTACTAGTGTTTGGTGATATTAGATATGGATGTCAATATATTAGACCAAATATCGAAATTGAAACCTAAATATCAAACAGTTTGTGGTAACAAATTGTAAGTAAGGAGCAACTTGGATCAATAGTAACCAAAACTCTAAACAATGGAATTTTGATACCAATAGATATACCAAAAGAATTGGCTTTTTATGCTGATTTCAAGAAGGCTATATAAATTCCATTAGGTTTAATGTTACCTATCAAAGGCTAAGAGCCTGAGAAAATTTCCCTGATTTTCGAAAAAAGGGGGAAACAGCCCCTAAAAGTCAAGTGATCTCAACGAAAATCACACACTCAGCTTCAGCGTATCAGAGAACCCTACTATATAGGTTTCAAGCTCCTATTTGCAGAAATGTAAAATTTTTTATTTTTATCCAGAAAAAAGATCATGGATGCCTGTGTTTTTATTTTTTTCTACTTTCCAGGGGTGATTGTATCAACCCAGCGGTCCTAGAATATCGCGAGAGGGCTTATTGAACGGAAATTAAAAGTTCTAGTTCTCTTTTTAAGTGATCAAAAAAATTGAAGGGCAACTACTAGGCCCCCTCCCCCAACCCTTTTTTACCAAAATTGTCAAAATTCTACACTAGGGGAATTTGCCAAAATTATTATACAAAATTCTTTTTATGTCTTGCTTTCTCTTTTCCATGTCAATTTTACACGTGGAGTAGTTAAGAGTAATTGTCCAAGGTAAATTTTCACCAGGATTGAATTGTATAGAGGATATTTCCATGGGGGGGGTTCTCCGTGGAGGTAGGGCCAGATTTCCTGGAATTATTTAAAAAACTATCAAAAATTAAAGTAAAAACAAACAATTTTTTTCAACTGAAAATAAGGATCAACCTTAAAACTTGGTAAATATCTACCAAATCATATTATTGACTTATGCATAAAGCAAATATACCACTTGATGCCTTTTTTTATGCTGATTACAAATATAATAATCATTTCTATTGCAAATGAATTTGAGCCCCTGCCCTATATATGCCAATTAAGGGTATATATTTCTACATTAGGGAGGGGAAGGTGCCCAATGGATATTCTTAAAAAAATACATTCTATAGAATGTAAAAATAATATCCAACTACACTTAGTATCAAGATAAAATATCATCCTAGACAGATGATAACATTTTTAAGACTCTTACACCTTTACCTACCTAGCTGAATATTTGACTGTCTATGCAATATACAGAATATCTACCTGGTTGGATAATAACACAGCTTATTGTTTTGGATATATATCCAAATAGGCAGATAAGAAGATTCTCTAAGCAGTTTTGGGTTAATATCCAACAAGCCAGATAAATTGTTTCTCTTAGGCACAGCAAGAATATCCACCTAGTTGGATAATAATGTAGCTTAGTGTTTCTTATATATATATATATATATATATATATATATATATATATATATATATCCAACTAGGCAGATAAGAAGATTCTCTAAGCAGTTTGGGTAATATCCAACTATCCAGATAATTCATTTCCCTTAGGCACAGCATGAACATCTAACTAGGTGAATAATACCAAGTCTTAACACTCCTGATATATATCCAACTAGGCGGAAAAGTAAATTAAATTAGGCTATGCAGTTTTGGGATAACATCCAACTAGCCAGATAAATTGTTTCTCTTAGGCACAGCAAGAATATCTAACTAAGTGGATAATGCTGAGTCTTAGATCTTCTGATACTTATTAAACTAGGCAGGAAGTTACTTAACACCTACCTAGTTTGATTAGTATCAAAAGGGGTAGGATAAAGTATTATCCACCAAGTTAGATGTTTATGCTATGTCTAAGAGAAAAAATTGTCTGACTAGTTGGATATTATCACTAATTTGCATGAAGAATTGACTTATCTGTCTAGTTAGATATATAATGCTATTTGGCTAGCAAGATAAAACTATTTTTCTTTTAAATTTTAATTATTTTCCTAGTTGTATAATTTCTTATTTGCTTAAAAGGATTTTTCTGATAGCTATGTATGGTTGGATATTATTTTTAGGCTACATTCTATAGAATAGAAATTTTTAGATAATATCCATTGGGTATACTCCCCTCAGCACATCCCTCTTTACGCTAAAGTTTTAATTTTGTCCCAATTATTTAATAATGACTCCTGAAACACAAGGGCCATTTAATTAGAACAATAAGACGCTTTTTTAAAAGACCCATCCATAAAAGTTTCATTTCCCTAACCAAGCCCCTTTCCAAAAGTAGCTAAAGTAGAATTTAACCAAAGAAACAACGTCAATAAAATCAATAAACGGAAAATGTATGGAATATATTAATTTTTGACTGTATATTTAACAATTTAAAAAATAACAATACAAACCATAAGAATTTTTTATTCATCTTCTTTCACATTTAGTGTTGCCAGAATATGAAGCGAAATTACGAACCTTTGAAAGCTCGCCAAAAGTACGCCAGAGCTTTTGAAAAAGAAGACTGTCAACAAGCTCAGTTCCTAAAGTGCTAAAATTGTTCAAATTTGCGGGATTCAAAACAAATTTCGGTGCTAAAGTAAAAAAAAGATAAAACCAGACCAGAAAAAGTAATTTGAAATATAACATTTTCTTTTCTGACATCTGAGACATAAGATTATAAGCACATCATTTCATGATGATTAAAGACTTGTATTAAATCTAAATAAACAATGCCATTAGACATTGTCATATGGATACAGGACAGCATTAATTTTTAAATTTCAAATGGTTTATTCAGTATGAACTGGAACTATAAAGTGTTGTGAGTTGAACTTTTTAAAACTTGTTTTACTTTTGAAAAATGAAGCATAGCTAGCTTAATATACAGTAGGCTACTGATGATCTTATTACAGATTAGATGAAATCCCTACTTTGCTTTGAATGGTAATAATACCTATAAAAAATTTATTGCAATTATATAAATAAGCTCCTATGCCGGAGATTTGGGGCTTCAATATAATAAGGATAACAATGCAGAATAGTGGCTCTCCACAATTATTTATTTCCATCCCGTTTTCCTTCAAATAGCACTAACCTTATGTGATCTCAAAAATTCTTCTTGGTATTAAAATGAAACTTCCAAAATGGATCTACAGTTCACATGAGACAGAAATTAAAGGTTAATAGCCTCATAATTTTGCTGAATTCTTATGTATACAGCATTATGTATACAGCATGTAATTATTATGAATATAACACCCTCAGTCATTCTTCGGATACTGCTGAAATGCCTTAATGAGCATTGGCATTAACACAGTGCATTTTCATTTAATCTTAACTTTCAGCCTTTGCGCTGGGGACTCTGGGGGGTTTCTCATCATTAAAAACATAATTTTAAGAGTTTTTAACTATGTTGAACAAAATGGCTATCTCTAATCTTTGATTGAATGTGTTTGGGGAAATGATGGGCGTGAGAGGGGGGGGGTCAATTACTCTCCACTCACTTTTGACTACTAAAAAGGGTCATTTCAATTTACAAACAAATGAGCCCTTTTTGAAAATTTTGCAACAACTTTCTATACAAACCTTATATGCCCCCAGGGCATAACTTACAACCCTTGACCAACCTGACTTGTAAACAATTCTTGATCATATTCATATTGTAATTAAGTTTCATTGGTAAAGTTCAGAATTGAGCTAACTTTTTTCTCTTCTTTAAGAAAATTCAGAAGTGAATTTGAACATTTTGCACTTTTCTAGTTTTTTTTATTTAATATATTAATGGCCCTAACAATTTAGGTTCAAGATAACTTGAACTTTCTATCATCTATGAAAAATTTGGAACAGTATTTTAAATTTTTTCATCTCTTTGAGAAAAATCTGGACTGAAGTGGAGAATTTTCATTTTTTATTGAAAAATAGAATTGATCTGTAACTTATTTCTTTTCATATGGATAGTTAGGAAAAGAACTTGAACATTTCTTCACATCAATGCGAAAATTAGCTCCTTATCTTCATTGTGAAATATTCACGATCAATGTGTAACTTTTTCCATCTTCTACAAGAAATTTGGAGGAGAATTTAAAATTTATGTCTTTGGGGAAACATCTGAACTGAAGTGGAACCTTTTTATCCTCCTGACTACCGGCATAGATATAGGTATTGAAGACGCGTGATTTTTACACCACATGTGTTAAAAAAATCGCTGATTTCAAAAATGACCTTAAAAATTTTTTCACTCCCCTCCCCTCTCCAAAATCTGTTGTCCACCCCCGTGGACATCGGTTCCCAACGGAGTACATCAGAGAGATAAGTCGACTATATAACACTTTTATTTTCATCGAGAAAAAGAAACAGGAAATTTATTTTCCATGGTTGTTTACTGGTGAAAACAAGAAAAGCAGTTTCTGTCACCAACAAGACATAGAAACACTTTGCATTCAGCACACAACTACCTTGTCTTCATTGAGCAACCAGGAAGGCGGCACCTTTTCGCGTCCTTTAGGTCGTGGTATTCGGGTAAGTGAATGGCTCCTCTAACTCTCTCAGGCGGCAATGGTCGGCGCTTTTTGAAATCACCAGCCGACGCTACTTCACAATCGTCATTTTCCTCGACATACTGCTCCGGTTTCGGCCGACAGAGAAGGTGCTCTGCAACGTGAAAACGATATAAGATGAGCTTGTTCAAGCTTGGCCTGCTATTTTCTTCATGAGCCTGCATCTCGATGAAAGCGTTTGAGCATGCAGCATCAATGAAATGATGAAGGAACCTTACGGTCCATTTTCTAGTTCTGTAAGCGAATCGGTAATAACTGATCATACGGTCAGCCATGTCCACTCCACCCATGTACTTGTTGTAGTCAGCTACAGACCTTGGGCAAGAGATTGTGATCCGCTTCCTCTGCTTTTTGTCCCATCTTTCCACTATTGTCTCTTCTTCTACTGCCCTGCAATTCGAGCCTAGTGTCACAATTCTTGTATCAAACCATTCCGTGATGGCTAGCTTGCGATCTTCTCGCACAAATGCAACGCTCGACCCTCTCCCTTTCTTCTTCATTTCTTTCTCTGGCTTCAGAGGTACGGTCTCCCTTCCAAATCTATTTCGCATGACTGTGCCAGTTGCATTTTTCTGCATTTCCCACAGAAGGTCGAGTAATTTTGTCGAGTTGAAAAATCGATCAAAGTAGAGGCAAGATCCGGGTGGGAGGGTTTGAGATAGCCTGAGTATGATTCCAGCTGCAAGGCCATGGCATCGCATATTTTCAGGAAGCGTAGTAGCACCCTGATAAATCTCGAAGTCAAGTATGAGGCCTTTCGGATTAGCCAAGACAAAGTTTTTGAGGCCGACGGGATTTGGCTTATTGGGTACATACTGCCTCAACGACGTTTTGCCATAAAATGGGATCATCTGCTCATCAATTGAACAATTTTTGTCCCTCGGGAAAGAAAGGCAAACGGTACGGAAAAGGTCGATAATTGACTGAACTCTCCACAACCGATTGTTCTTCTTAATGTCGTCGGAAATTTCTTCATCTACAACAAATTTCAGATTGCTTCTTAGAGTGAAGAAACGGTTTTTCCCAATATTTTCTGCTATCTGGTTTACACGGTACTGCGCCTTCCAGTACATTTCGATTTGAGGATATCTGAGATTGCCCATCAATATTACAACTCCGAAAAATGTCTTTAGTTCGTCAGCAGTGACATTCAGGCTCTTGTTGAATTTTTTTTGATAGGTGTAGTTTGTGGCATATGCTGTCTCATCGAAAAAAGACTGGGGGAAGTACTGTGCGAAAAACTCTTCCGGTTTCCAATCAGAATGATCAGTAAAGATAACTTCATCTCTTACTGGACCCAAGTGAATCTCAAACCTCGTGCTTTCCCTCCATTTCATCAATTTTGGTCGTTTCATAGGTCGCTGCGATATCCGAGCCCGCTCGGCTAGAGGTATGTCATCTTCAAAATCAGACTCCAGTTCAGATACTTCCTCGTCGATGATACTTTCGTCGCCTGGAAGGAAGGCGCTGTTCGGATCTTCATCTTCGCTTGTATCTTCAAGTTCTATATCGTGGGGCTCAAAGAGGTCATCATCACTTTTATCTGTAGAAAGGTCCTCAGCATTACTAGCGTCGATGATTGCCAGGGCATCAGACACGGTAACTAGAAGAAAAAACATGGTTTTCTACTTTTGAAGGTGACCATAAGTGAGAGTAAAGAAAAGACATTAAAATAGGAAGTTCTTCTGTTCTGAGAGATAAGAGATAAGAGATATTTATTTCAAAAAAATCGCTATCACAAGCCCACAAAGGGCCGAATTCGGAGTTTGGAGTCAACAACAAATAAATGGTTACCCTGCAAATGCAAAGAACAACAACGAAATAGAGAAAACCATAATGAGCATCATTTAAAAGTCAATAATTAAAACTTTAAAAAGTCAATTAAAAAATTAAAAAAAACAAAAATTTGTCAAACTAAACTTAGAGCGAGACATAAATGCATTAAAAACTGGTCAAACTAAACTTAGCACAAAAAATAAATGCATTTAAATTAACAGGGATACTAAGAAAGTGTCAGCAATTAAACTACAGTAAATCAATAAAAGAGTTAAAGACAATAAAAGCTGGTCAAGAAAGGGGGGCGAGCAAAAGAGCGCAAGAACCTGGGCAGTACCATCAGCTAATAAACAACAAAAGAGGGCAAAAAAGAAACTATTGAGGCATTTTATTCATTTTCTCTGTAATGAAGGGGATAAAAGTTCTTTCGTATCTGGAAGTAACGCAGCGAATGGGGGACAAAGTAGGGATGGGCTCAGAAACAGCTCGAGGCGGCCGTATTCTGGATGGGGAGTGACGTTTGGGGAAAATACTTGCCGTCCGAGGGTTTGTTATGGCATTTTTTGCAAAACGGAGGCACAACGAAACCCTCCTTTGCTCCAGGGTTTTCAGACTAGCTTTTTTTAGGAGCAGAGAGTAAGGCACCTTGCCTTCTTTGAAAATTATTCGCAAGGCCCTTTTTTGAATTGATTCGATTTTTTCCGATTCTTCGCGACTCTTATCTTTCTTCCGATTCTTTGCGACTTCCGATTCTTCCGATTCTGTCGACTCTTATCTTTCTAACTTCAAAATGCTTGATTGAGAACCGATGTCCACGGGGGTGGACATTGAACTTTAGTCGCACACCAATAGATGATGTAATGGATATAGGTGAAAAAATCCCTCCCAAAATGAAGTTTTAATTCTTCTAAGGAAGCTTATTTTTTTCCAGGCTCCACCTTTCATTCCAAGACCAATTAGGAATTTTCTTACCTCTTGTCCTCCTGCTCTTCTTCGATTTTGAACTTTCCTCCATTTCTTTAGTGCAAAAACCACTCTTCCACTACCAATAACAAGCTGAAAAAAATCACAGATGGCAAGCCAGGTACGCTGGTTCCAACTGTAGTGCGTAGATGACGTTCCAACCAATAACTATCGCGCTAAAAAAAATTAACTGTATGTCCACCCAGAGGGACAAGGGTCGTCAGGAGGATTTAGGAAAAATAGAATTGATCAAAAACTAATTTCTTTTTCATTGAGAAAATTCAGAAGAGAGCTTGAACTTTTCTTCACTTCATTGAGAAATTTCAAATAGAAGTTTCAATTTCCTTGTGTCTTTGTGAAATTAAGAACTGAAGTGAAAGATTTTTATTTTCTTTGGAGAAATTAGAATTGAACTGTAAGTTCTTTAATAAAATTCAGAAGATAACTTGAACTTTCTATCTTCTATGAAAAATTTGGAACAGTATTTTAAATTTTTTCATCTCTTTGAGAAAAATTTGAACTGAAGTGGAATCTTGCATGATGACTAGAACTTGAACTTTTCTTCACTTCGTTGAGAAAATTTAAAATTGAAGTAGAAATTTTTATTTTCCGGGAAAATATTCACAACTATGGTATAAGTTTTTCTATCTTCTACGGAAAAATTTGAATAGAACTTTAAATTTCCTTGTGTCTGTGAAATTAAGAACTGAAGTGGAAGATTTTTATTTTCTTTGGAGAAATTAGAATTGAACTGTAAGTTCTTTAATAAAATTCAGAAGATAACTTGAACTTTCTATATTCCATGAAAAATTTGGAACAGTATTTTCAATTTTTTCATCTCTTTGAGAAAAATCTGAACTGAAGTGGAAACTTATATGATATTGTGGCATGCACAAAAGTTGTAAAGTAAAGTTGTGGTGAAAGGATGGGTACCTCAACTTGTAAAATGGGTTTAGGAGGGACATTAAGAAAAGAACTAGTTCTGAAATGCCTTTTGAAAAGTATTGCTTGGTGTTGGGGCATTCAAAAAGCAGTGAAGTATAGTTCTGGGTGAAAAGGATGGGTACTTCCACTTGTAAAATGGGTTTAGGAGTGACATTAAGAAAAAAAGGTGCAAAGTAAAGTAGTGGTGAAAATGATAGTTACTTCAATTTGTAAAATGGTTTTATGAGGGACATTAGGAGATGTACTGGTTCTGAAATGCCTTTTGACAAGTATTTTTTGGTGCTGGGGTATTAAAAAGCTCTAAAGTAAAGTTATGGTTGAAAAGGATGGGTACTTCAATTTTTAAAATGGGTTTAGGACGGTCACTAAGAAAAACCTTGTTCTGAAATGTCTTTTCAAAAGTATTGCTTGGTGTTGTGGCATTCAAGAGCTTTAAAGCATAGTTGGGGTTGAAAATGCTGGGAACTTCAACTTGTAAAATGGGTTTAGGAAGGATATTAAGAAAATAACTTGTTCTGAAATGCCTTTGAAAAGTATTGCTTGGTGTTGGAGCATTCAAAAAGCTGTAAAGTAAAGTTGTGGGTGAAAAGGATGGGTACTTCAACTTATAAAATTAGTTTAGGATGGATACTAAGAAAAGAAAATGATCTGAAATGCCGTTGCAAAGAAGTTCTTGGTGTTAGTGCATTCAAAAGGCTATAAAGTAAAGTTGTGTGTGAGAAGGATGATTACTTCAATTTGTAAAATGGGCTTACAGGGGATACGATGAAAATAACTTGTTCTGAAATGCCTTTGAAAAGTACTACCTGGTGGTGGCGCATTTAAAAGGCTGTAAATTAAAGATGTTGGTGAAAAGGATTGGTACTTTAATTTGTAAAATAGGTTTAGAAGGGACATTAAGAAAAGAAGTTGCTCTGAAATGCCTTTTGAAAGGTATTTCTTGGTGTTGAGGCATCCAAAAAGCTGTAAAGTAAAGTTGTGAGTGAAAAGGATGGCTACTTCAATTTGTAAAATGGGTTTAAGACGGTCACTAAGAAAGGAACTTGCTCTGAAATGTCTTTGAAAAGTATTGCTTGATTTTGGAGCATTCAAAAAGCTGTAAAGTAAAGTTGTGGATGAAAAGGATGGGTACTTCAACTTGTAAAATGGGTTTAGGATGGACATTATGAAAAGAACTTGTTCTGAAATGTCTTTGAAAAGTATTGCATGGTATTGTCGCATTCAAAAGAACCAAAAAGCAGTAAAGTAAAATTGTGGGTGAAAAGGATGGATGCTTCAACTTGTAAAATGGGTCTAGGAGGGACTTTAAGAAAGAAACTTGCTCTGAAATTCCTTTTGAAAAGTATTGCTTGGTGTTGAGGTATCCAAAAAGTTGTGAAGTAAAGTTGTGGATGAAAAGCATGGGTACTTCAAGTTGGAAAATGGATTTAGAAGGCACATTAAGAAAAGAAGTTGCTCTGAAATGCCTTTTGAATGGTATTTCTTGGTGATGAGGAATCCAAAAAGCTGTAAAGTAAAGTTGTGAGTGAAAAAGATGGATGCTTCAACTTGTAAAATTGGTTTAGGATGGACATTAAGAAAGGAACTTGCTCTGAAATGCCTTTTGAAAAGTATTGCTTGGTGTTGAGATATCCAAAAAGCTGTAAAGTAAAGTTGTGTATTAAAAGGATGGGTACTTCAATTTGTAAAATGGGTTTAGAAGGGACATTAAGAAAAGATGTTGCTCTGAAATGCCTTTTGATAAGTATTTCTTGGTGTTGAGGTATCCAAAAAGCTGTAAAGTAAAGTTGTGGGTGAAAAGGATGGATGCTTCAACTTGTAAAATTGGTTTAGGAGGGACATTAAGAAAGGAACTTGCTCTGAAATGCCTTTTGAAAAGTATTTCTTGGTGTTGAGGTATCCAAAAAGCTGTAAAGTAAAGTTGTGAGTGAAAAGGACGGGTACTTCAAGTTGGAAAATGGGTTTAGAAGTGACATTAAGAAAAGAAGTTGCTCTGAAATGCCTTTTGAAAGGTATTGCTTGGTGTTGGAGCATTCAAAAAGCTGTAAAGTAAAGTTGTGAATGAAAAAGATTGGTACTTCAAGTTGCAAAATGGGTTTAGTAGGTATATTAAGAAAGGAACTTGCTCTGAAATGCCTTTTGAAAGGTATTTCTTGGTGTTGAGGTATCCAAAAAGTCGTAAAGTAAAGTTGTGGGTGAAAAGGAAGGATGCTTCAAATTGGAAAATGGGTTTAGAAGGGACATTAAGAAAGGAACTTGTTCTGAAATGTCTTTTGAAAAGTATTTCTTGGTGTTAAGGTATCCTAAAAGCTGTAAAGTAAAGTTGTGAGTGAAAAGAATGGATGCTTCAAGTTGGAAAATGGGTTTACAAGGCACATTAAGAAAGTAACTTGCTCTGAAATGTCTTTTGAAAAGTATTTCTTGGTGTTGAGGTATCCAAAAAGCTGTAAAGTAAAGTTGTAAGTGAAAAGAATGGATGCTTCAAGTTGGAAAATGAGTTTAGAAGGGACATTAAGAAAGTAACTTGCTCTAAAATGTCCTTTGAAAAGTATTGCTTAGTGTTGAGGTATCCAAAAAGATGTAAAGTATAGTTGTGGGTAAAAAGGATGGATACTTCAACTTGGAAAATGGGTTTAGAAGGGACATTTGAAAAGGAACTTGCTCTGAAATGTCTTTTGAAAAGTATTTCTTTGTGTTGAGGTATCCAAAAAGCTGTGAAGTAAAGTTGTGGGTGAAAAGGATGGGTACTTCAAGTTGGAAAAATGGGTTTAGGAGAGACATTAAGAAAGGAACTTGCTCTGAAATGCCTTTTGAAAGGTATTTCTTTGTGTTGAGGTATCCAAAAAACTGTAAAGTAAAGTTGTGGGTGAAAAGGATGGGAACTTCAAGTTGGAAAATGGGTTTGGGATGGATATTAAGAAAAGGAACTTGCTCTGAAATGCCTTTTGAAAAGTATTTCTTGGTATTGAGGTATTCAAAAAGTTGTAAAGTAAAGTTGTGGGTGAAAAGGATGGGTACTTCAACTTGTAAAATGGTTTTAGAAGGGACATTAAGAAAAGATCTTGCTCTGAAATGTCTTTTGAATGGTATTTCTTGGTGTTGAGGTATCCAAAAAGCTGTAAAGTAAAGTTGTGAGCGAAAAGGATGGATGCTTCAACTTGTAAAATGGGTTTAGAAGGGACATTAAGGAAAGATGTTGCTCTGAAATGTCTTTTCAAAAGTATTTCTTGGTGTTGAGGTATCCAAAAAGCTGTAAAGTAAAGTTGTGGGTGAAAAGGAAGGATGCTTCAACTTGTAAAATGGGTTTCGGAGGGACATTAAGAAAGGAACTTGCTCTGAAATGTCTTTTGAAAAGTATTGCTTGGTGTTGAGGTATCCAAAAAGCTGTAAAGTAAAGTTGTGGGTGAAAAGGATTGGTACTTCAACTTGTAAAATGGGTTTAGGAGGGACATTAAGAAAAGAACTTGCTCTGAAATGTCTTTGGAAAGTATTTCTTGGTGTTGAGGTATCCAAAAAGCTATAAAGTAAAGTTGTGGGTGAAAAGGATGGATACTTCAAGTTGGAAAATGGGCTTAGAAGGGAAATTAAGAAAGGAACTTGCTCTGAAATGTCTTTTGAAAAGTATTTCTTGGTGTTGAGAAATCCAAAAAAGCTGTAAAATAAAGTTGTGAGTAAAAAGAATGGATGCTTCAAGTTGGAAAATTGGTTTATAAGGGACATTAAGAAAGGAAGTTGCTCTGAAATGCCTTTTGAAAAGTATTTCTTGGTGTTGAGGTATCCAAAAGCTGTAAAGTAAAGTTGCGGGTGAAAAGGAAGGATGCTTCAAGTTGGAAAATGGGTTTAGAAGGGACATTAAGAAAGGAACTTGCTCTGAAATGTCTTTTGAAAAGTATTTCTTGGTGTTGATGTATCCAAAAAACTGTAAAGTAAAGTTGTGGGTGAAAAGGATGGGTACTTCAAGTTGGAAAATGGGTTTAGAAGGGACATTAAGAAAAGAAGTTGCTCTGAAATGTCTTTTGAAAGGTATTTCTTGGTGTTGAGGTATCCAAAAAGCTGTAAAGTAAAGTTGTGGGTGAAAAGGATGGATGCTTTAACTTGTAAAATGGGTTTAGAATTAACATTAAGAAAGGAACTTGCTCTGAAATGTCTTTTGAAAGGTATTTCTTGGTGTTGAGGTATCCAAAAAGCTGTAGAGTAAAGTTGTGGGTGAAAAGGATGGGTACTTCAAGTTGGAAAAATTGGTTTAATAGAGACATTAAGAAAGAAACTTGCTCTGAAATGTCTTTTGAAAAGTATTTCTTGGTGTTGAGGTATACAAAAAGCTGAAAAGTATAGTTGTGGGTGAAAAGCATGGGTACTTCAAGTTGGAAAATGGGTTTAGAAGGGACTTTAAGAAAGGAAGTTGCTCTGAAATGCCTTTTGAAAAGTATTTCTTGGTGTTGAGGTATCCAAAAAGCTGTAAAGTAAAGTTGTGGATAAGAAGGATGGATGCTTCAAGTTGGAAAATGGGCTTAGAATGGACATTAAGAAAGGAACTTGCTCTGAAATGCCTTTTGAAAAGTATTACTTGGTGTTGAGGTATCCAAAAAATCTGTAAAATATAGTTGTGTGTAAAAAGGATGGATACTTCAATTTGTAAAATGGGTTTAGGAGGGACATTAAGAAAAGAACTTGTTCTGAAATGCCTTTGAAAAGTATTGCTTGGTGTTGGAGCATTCAAAAAAGCAGTATAGTAATGTTTGGTGTGAAAAGGATGGCTACTTCAACTTGTAAAGTAGGTTTAGGATCGGCATTAAGAAAATAACATGTTCTGTAAAGATATAATAAAGCCTTAAAAAATATTAAAAAATGGGTGGCTCAGGGGCCTTTGGGGTGCCGGGGGCCCTTTGAGAGCCGGGGGAGCCTTTGAGGACCGGGGGCTTCCTTCGGGGTTGGGGTAGGGGGATCGCAGCCCTTTGGGGCTGGGTAGAGGACCTCACGACATTGTTCAAATGGAACTTGTGTATTATAATGACCACAGAGTTTCACCCTCAAATCCTCTAGTAAAACATCTTCTAAAATCATCTTTTAAAATGTCTCTAACTGTTTCACCGAAATAATTCCCTAAAATGTCTAAAACGGTTTCGCCCAAATAATCCCTAAACGTAATTTCTGCGTGTTCCTTTTGTTTTTGGCATCCCCGCGCTGTCACATTTGAAATTACTGGGAAACCCTTTCCTGTGCTAATCTCTTCATCGCTAAGATGTTTCTTAGAGAATTGTTTCCATGGCGAAGTTTTATTAATATCTTTTGGAGTTCGACCAGTAGAATTGTTTCCAGGGCGAAGTTTTATTAATGTCTTGGGTCTATTCCTGGAGAATTGTTTCTGGGCAAAGTTTTTTTAATGGTCTGACAGATGATGTCATGGTTGATTGATTTGTCAAGAAATTGGAATTAATTTTTTGTTTCTAAGGGGAATTATTGATTCACGAAAGGGGAATTAATTTGTTGTTTCTAAGGGAAATTATTGATTCACGAAAGGGGAATAAATTTGTTGTTTCTAAGGGGAATTATTGATTCACGAAAGGGTTTCCAAGTAATTTCTTTTGTGACAGCGCAGGGATGCCAAAAACAAAAGGAACACGCAGAAAACACGTGATCTAACTGTTTCCTATTCCGTTAGGTCTTAACATTCGCCCCGAGCATGCACTTGGCCAAAACAACAACACCAAATAAATCGACCTTTGGAAATTTAGTGGGTGACCTTTGGACCTTTGGAAACAAGTGGGTCATTGACCCACTTCGATTATGCAATCATTCTCCCTAGGGAGGCTATGCCCATATATGGTGTCATGTCACGACTGGTACCCCCTTTTCTACTCACGCTTTTCCTTGGTCACTTTTGAGGATCTTTTTCAAAAGTTTAATTCAATCGTGCGTTTTATATTGAACAGTGATACGGACTGCATCAGTTTTCTAACACTTACAATGAAGCCATAAATCTAAATTAGGAAGCAAATTATTCAGGAGCTAAACTGTTACTGGATGGTCATAAACCATTTCTAGAAAAGTTTTATGTTCTTTCCTTTGCATCCTTCTCAAAAGTTCAGCTCAATGGTTATCTTCACAGGTCTATAGGATTTAAACCAGAACACAATTTGCACTTTACTGACAATAAAATACATAATGATTGTCTTCACTTTTTCAACATTAATAAACCAAAATTACTAAGGCTTTAAGGAACAAAAACAAGTTCATGTATATTAAACTGTCAATCTCCATTTATTTGTTTTATTTTAGAAAAGTACAAACTGTATTTTGGTCTTCAGTAGAAATGAGGGGTGATAGCCCTGCTCATGTTAATTTCTACTCGTTATGAGTTTGACTTGGTTATTTATTGTAAATTTTGTTCCGTTTGGGTTTTATTTATTTGCTGAATGTTATTTTTGATGGTTCTAAGTTTGGAAAATATTTGAATTAATTTCTGCTCATTTTTTATTTAATGAAACTCTTATTTTTCTCTAAAAACTTATTCTGTGGAAACAGCTTTGAAATTAATTTCTATTCGTTTTTTATTGACATATTTTTTCATAGATTAAAATAGTATTTTAAATATTTTTGTTTTCTTTATACGAATCCATAGTTTGGCTTGCTGTTTGTACGTTGAAGAAAATTTTTCCATAATTTCTTACAACATCCACGCTCTTAAAAATTTCGAAATAAATAGCATCGTGTAACTTAGTTTGATACTATCTCAAGTTGATCTGAGAAATTTAACTTAAAAGCATTCCCCCCAAAAATATAATTAAATTCTTTGACAACCTAGATATACTTACTCTCTTTGGTAGGTAAAATTCTAAGTGCAGAAGCAGTAATATTACTAACCCTGAAAGTTTCAATTAAAAACCCTCAGTCGTGCTTCTACACTGTTATTCTACACTCAGTACCTTACGAATAAATTATAAAGTAACATTTAGTTCTAAAGCATATAAGTAAATAATTTAACTGTGGGTGGCGTTGAAATTGCGAATATCCCTAGAAATGTTGTTGCTCGACCTTTCTGCTCAAACCTTTCGACCTTTCGACCTTTCGCTCAACAAAATGAATATCTCAAAATTTTGATTGATTGTGTTTGAAAACTTAGTGGGCTTAGGAAGAGTGGTGTTAAGATTTATTTATTAATTTACATTAATATCTATTGTATATTTGATGCGTTGATTGTTTATTTGGTTTTTGTTCGTTTTAAGTTTCATTTGTGCTTCAATAGGAAAATATTTTTTTCGTCTTAAGGTTGATTTTCATGTTCAATCAAAGCTTCACTCGCTTTAAGATCAATTTATTTATTTATATCATTACTTGTTGTATGGTTTTGCTAGGATTATTTATTTAATTTCTGTTCGTTTTGGGTTTCATTCATTCTTTGATAGTAATTTCCGGTCGTTTTGTGTTTGAATTTTAAAATGTATTTGTATATGATGATCTTAAGTTTAAAATGGACATTACATTTCTTTGAAAAAAATATATTTTTGGAAAGTATTTTTTAAATTCATTTTTGTTCGTTTTTGATAGCAAAAAATTTCAAGTTTTTTAAGTTCCTAATTTCAAAATCAAACTTGGAAAAAAAATCAAATATTCATCAAAGTATCAAAACTGATATCAAATTAACAATATCAAAGTGAAAAAATGAGATTGTGTCCACCTCGGAGTTGTTATTATCTGATGTTTGAACTATTTTTAACAAAACTGCTATCTCAAAATTTTATCGGATGAGCTCAGGGAAAAGGGGTGTCGGAGGCTAGATTAAGCTTTGATGTCTTTTGACTCTTTAAAAGTGAACTAGAACCATTTCTATTTTCAATCAAATGAGCCCTCTCTGAAGTTGATACGAGTATCCCTTCTATACAAACCATATAAATCCCCAGAGCATAACTTACAACGCCTGTCACTGGGCCCTGGGAGGTTGTGTCGACCCTGGAGTTTCAATATCTAATGGTTGAAATATTTTTAACAAAATGGTCTCCTGAAAGTTTTATCGGATGGGTTTATCCATCCGATACACCCAAAAGCGTGGAGTAAGGGAGGGGCTATTGGCCCTCCGATCTTTTTTACTCTGAGAAAATTAACTACAGCTTTTAATTTCCATTCAAATAAACCCTCACTGAAGTTTATACGAGTATACCTTGCATAAGAACCCTATATGCCCCCAAAGCAATACTTACAATGCCTGCCCCAGCCCTGGGGGGAGGGGGGGGGGGTTGTGTCAACACAGGAGTTTTTCTTATCTAACCATTGAACTATTTTTAACAAAATGGCTACCTCAAATTTTTTATCAGATGCATTGGGGGAAAACGGCTTGGGGGGACAGTCTGATCACTTTCGACTCTTAAAAAGGGCTGTATTTCAATATTCAATCAAATGAGCCCTCTATAAAGTTTATATGAGCATCCCTTTCATACGAACAACATATGGCCCAGGGCATAACTAACAACGGCTGCCCCCGGGCCCTGGGGGGTTGTGACGACACCTGAGTTTTTGCTATCTGACTTTTTAATTTTTTTTTAATTAATGCCTATCTCAAAATTTATATTGGATACATTTGGGGAAAAGGGGTATGAGGGGCTAGTTGCCCTCCAATATCTTTTGACTCGAAATAAGTGAACTAGAACTTTCAATTTCGTATCAAGTGATACCTCTTTGAAGATAATGCGAGTATCCCTTCCATAAGACCCATATATACCCCCAGGGCATAACTTATAACTAGTCCCCGAAGCCGCGCCACGCCGAAATGACGGCTGCGGCGCACCGCCAGGCGTGCCGAAATTTTTTGGCGGCACGCCGCCGATTTTAGACCAGCGGCGCGCCACGGCGCGCCCATTTTTCTAATTAAAAATAATAATAAAAATTCCACTTCACCAAGCACGTTCAACCTCGATTTTAGTAAGGATTTTTAAATGGTTGTCTAAAAACACACAAGAACAATATGACAAAACAGGAATTTTTTGGGCCGTGCGGAAAGTGTTTATGTTCACCGTCCATCAGACCAAGTAGAATTCTCATTTTTAGCCACTAGACTCAGGGAAACCTATGTTGTGTTTAGGTTTAACATCACATTGTTCCTATAAAATCCCGTGTTTAGTCATTTCCTTCTTGTTAATGATTTGGGCTAATGTGTGTATAACTTTCAAAGTTTGAAGTTGAAACTTCTCCTGTTCATCAAATACATACGAAAAGGAAGTGAAAAAAAAAAACAAATAACAACATCGAAAAAACACTTTATAAAAATCAGATACCATGGCTTAACAACAACCAACAATTTTAAATCAGCTGTTATATCACTTCAGTTAAAATTGATGTAACAAAAGTGAGTTTGTTCACTCTGCCTGGAGCTATTGATCTTTTTGCAGTCACTATCAGTCCTGTCGTGCTAAAAAGCCGTTTAGCTGGGGCACATGTGGCCGGTACAGCCAGAACTTGACGAGTGTAAACTGCCACTCGTGGGATCTAATACTAGTACTGGACCTTGGGGTCCCACAGAATGCCGCAAATGGGCTTCTTCTTTGTATCTGCTGAAATAAGTTGTTTTATAAGGGAGAACAAACCTCCACCTTCACCATAGGGCTCCTGCGCAGTACACTACAGGAGGAACTAAACTGAACCTTTACCCTCTTATCTTATCAACACGGAATAACCCTTCGAAATTCTTTTCTGAAATAAGTGGTCAATATATAACGTTTCAAGACAAAGTTTAAGGCTATTTCAACTTCAGTATGCTCTGCTAACTGTGAAAAAAAATGTAATTCATTTCTATAGATATATTTCTATACTAGCTCTAGATAATCTACCTAGCAAGAAACTACTGCAAATCAGCATCGATAAATAAATTAAACCCAAAACGAACAAAAATAGCAATAAATAACTGAGTCAAACTCAAAACGAGCAGAAATTAACATAAGCTGGGCTCAAAACCCCTGTGCCTTCTCAAGGCCAGACTATAATTTTCACTTTACTGAAAAAATATAAATGTTTTTACTTTTATAACTTTAACAAATCAAATAATATTTACATTTGGATTACTAAATATCAGTATATGTATATTAAACTGACAATGCATATTCATTTGTATTTTTGTCTGTAAATTACAAATTATATTCTGGCCTTGGGAAGTCATAGGGGTTTTGCGCCCAACTTATGTTAATTTCTGCTCGTTTTGAATTTGACTCGGTTATTTATTGTAATTTCTGTTCGTTTTGGGTTTCATTTATTTATCGATGTTGATTTGTGTTAGTTTCATGCTTGGTAGATTATTTGATTTTATTTTTGCTCATGTTTTGTTTAATGGAGTTCTTTACTTTTCTTTGAAAAAACTTATTTTTTAGAAACAGTTTTTTTAATTAATTTCTGTTTGTTTTATATTGACATGGTCTTTTCAGGGAAAAAGAAAATCATAATTTAAATCTTTTCGTTTTTTTTAAGAATTTATAGTTTGGCCTGCTATTTGTATGCTGGAAAACAATTTTCAGCAAAATTTATCAACATAGACCCTTATAAAAATCTGGACATAAATAATAGTGTTTAATTTAGTTTTATACCTCCTCTAGTTGACTTGAAATGGAAAACTTGATAACATTCGCAAAAAAACTTGTTTACTTTCTTTGATAGCTTGAATACACTTACGCTATTTTGATTTGGTCAAATTTTAAGAGCAGAAGAAGCCCTGAAAGTTTGAAAATAATACCCTCAGTCGTTCTTGGAATACTGCTGAGATGCCTTATTGGGAATTAGCATAAACAAAGTGCATTTTGATTTAATCTTAAGGCAACAATTACCTTTTAAACATAAAGGCAAATGGGAGGGTGGGCGTGGGAGGGGGATTAGTTTCCCTCCAATCACTTTCGACAATTAAAAAGGACATCAGCCCTTTCTATTTTCAATCGAATGAGCCCTTTTCGAATTTTTTACGACAACTCCTTCGATACAAAGTGCCCTGGTCTAAACAAAAAAAAAAAAAAAAAAAAAAAATGATACCTTATACCCCCAACAATCTCTGCTATAAAAATTTCAAGCCTTCCAATCACTTTCGAGCATTAAAAAGGGCACTAGGCTTTTCGATTTCCAAACGCATGATCCCTTTTTGAGTTTCTACGACAACGCTTTCTATAAACACCGTATATGCCCCCAGGGCATACATTACAACCCTTACCCTAAGGGCTGTGAGGGTGGTTGTCATCCTCTAAGACCTAATTTCCAGAACTTTCAACTACGTTAAACAAAATGGCTATCTCAAAATTTTGATTGTATGTGTTTCGGGAAATGGTGGGCGTGGAGGGGGTGTTATTTGCCATCCAATCATTTTCGACTATTAAAAAGGGCACAAGCCACTCCAATCTCTAATGGAATGAGCCCTTTTTGAAGTTTCTACGACAACTTCTTCGATATGAAATGCCCTGCTCTAAAGGAAAAAATAATAAATAATACATTGTGCCAACATCGTTCTTATATAACTCCTGGGCATAACTACAAAACCCTCGCCCTAAGGTTTCTGGGGGAGTAACCTCCTCAAAAAACATATTTTCTCTCTGGAAATCAGTTACTCTGAAAAAAATGGATATCTTAAAATTTTGATTGGATGTGTTTGGGGAAAGGTTGGGCGTGGAACGGGTGTTAGCTGCCTTCCAATCACTTTTGAATATTAAAAAGGGCATTAGTTATTCCAATTTCCAATCGAATGAGCCCTTTTTGAAGTTTTTACGACAACTCCTTCGATACGAATTGCCCTGGTATGGAAAAAAAAAAAATATAATACATTGTGCCAACATTGTTCTTTACTTAGACATCTCGATTGCGCTGCCTATGACAACATCCTGAATTGTCTAATACTCTTTTACCTAACTCTTTTCATCCGAAAAATCAGAAAGAAAAATGAACAGAATTTTAAAGTGGAAGGTAGAATTTATGTTTCAAGAAAAATTTCTTCTTCTCCTTCCTATGAACCGATGTACATGGCGAGCCTAAGATGACAGTATTTATTTTTAAAAAACAGATTAGCCGGGATGACGGTTGAAGCCCGGAGGTCAATATCGATAGCCAAAACAGAGAAAAGAAACGGCGGCGTATTAGTGACGCCGCCGCCAATAGAATCAGCGGCGGCGTCAGCGCGCTGATGCAAGCTCGGCAGCACGCCGCCGTTTTTTCTTCGGCGGCGCGCCGCCGATTTTTGTTGCGGCTTCGGGGTCTACTTATAATGCTTGCCCCAGGGCCCTGGTGATTTGTGTCAACACCGGAATTTTCGTTATATGATCTCCGAACATTTTTAACAAAATAGCTGTCTTAATATTTTTATTGAATGCATTTCGTAAAATGGGGTTAAGGGGGGGGGGACTGGTTACCCTCCAATATATTTTGACGCTTAAAAATTTAACTAGAAATTTAAATTTCCAATCAAATCATCCCTCTGAAGTTTATACGACAATGTTGTCTTATTTTTAACGAAAATTGAACTATTTTTAACGAACCCTTGAAATATTTTTAACGAAAAGACCATATGAAAAGCAGTTTTGTTATATGATCTTTGAACTCTTTTTTAACAAAATGGATACCTCAAATTCTTTATCAAATTTATTTGGGGGAAAAGGGGTTGAGGGGCCAGTTGCCCTCTGATCACTTTTGACTCTTAAAAAGGGTTGGATTTCAATATCGAATCAAATGAGCCGTCTCTGAAGTTTACACGAGCATCCCTTCAATAAGAACTATATATTACCCAAGGGCATAACTTAAAACACCTGCCCTCGGGCCCTGGAGGGCAGTTTTGACCCCTGAGTTTTCGTGATATGGTCTTTGAACTATTTTAAAAAAAGCTCAAAGTTCTTATCGGATGGGTTTGAGGAAAAAAGGGCGTGGAGGGGGGATAGGTGTCCAAAAATCTCTTTTAACTCTTAAAAAGGGAACTAGAACTTTCAATTTCCAATTAAGTGATTCCTCTTTGAAGTTAATATGAGCATCCCTTCCATGAGTTCCATATATGCCCACAGGGCATAACTTATAATGCCTGTCCTCGGGCCCTGGTGGGTTGTGTCAACACCGGAATTTTTGTTATATGATCTTCGAACTATTTTTAACAAAATTGCTATCTTAAAACTGTTATTGGATGCATTTGGGAAAATAAGGTTTAAGGGGGGGGGGGGCGAGTCGGCTACCCTCCAACATCTTTTGACGCTTAAAAAGTGAACTAGAACTTTCAACTTCCAATCAAATGAGCCCTCTATGAAGTTTATACGACAATGTTGTCTGTACAAAACCTTATATGCCCCCAGGGCATAACTTACAACACTTGCCCTGAGGGCTGTAGGGGAGTTGTCATCCTCAAAGACCTAATTTCCAGAACTTAAAACTACGTTTAATAAAATGCTTGTCTCAAAGTTCTGATTGGATTTTTTTGGGACAAGGTGGGCGTAAGAGGGGGTTAGATGCCCTCAAATCAATTACGACTGTAAAAAAGGGACTATCACTTTGAATTTCCTATCAAATGAGCATTTTTTGAAGTTTCTACGACACCAGCTTCTACAAAAACCTTATATGCCCCCGGGTATAACTTAAAACCCTTGCCTTGAGAGTTGTGGGGGAGTGTCCTCCTCAAAAACGTATTTTCTATCTGAATATCAACTACGCTGAACAAAAAGGCTATCTCAAAGTTTTGATTGGATGTATTTGGGTAAATGATGGGCGTGGAGGGGTTAGTTGCCCTCACTAAAAAGGGCACTAACCCTTTGAATTTCAAATTGAATGAGCTTTTTTTTAAAGTTTCTACGACAACGCCTTCTATACGCCTTCTCCACAACCCCTAAGGGTTGTGGAGAAGGCGTGGGGGGGGGCTAGTTGCCCTCCAATAACTTTTGACTATTAAAAAGGGCACTAGTCCTTTTAATTTCCAATCAAATGAGCCTTTTTTGAAGTTTCTACGACACCGCCTTCTATAAAAACCTTATATGCCCCAAGAATATAACTTAAAACCCTTGCATTGAGGGTTGTGGGGGAATGTCCTCCTCAAAAACAAATTTTCTATCTGAAAATCAACTATACTGAACAAAATGGCTTTCTAAAAATTTTGATTGGATGTGTTTGGAGAATGATAGACTTAGGAGGGGGGTGGTTTGTTGCCCTCCAATCACTTTCGACTATTAAAAAGGGCACTAGTCCTTTAAATTTCCAATTAAATGAGCCTTTTCTGAAGTTTCACTGTAATGGTCTGTAACTGTATTGCTGTAATTGTATTTTTATTTTCAATACTGTAAAAACTGTAAAAGAAAGTATGTGTCATATAATCTGTTTTCAGTTAAGTGCCAATGACGTATTAAGCTTTTGGTTTTTATTTACAGTTAGGAAAAGAGGCAGTATCCAATCACATGTTTGTAGGGAAACTATATTTGTCCTTAACAACTTTAAAAAGAGCTAATAAATTTAACTGAAAATTTGATGTATATTGATATTAATTGCTGAAAGCTCATCAGTTCAAATTGTTACTATAATTTTAGTGTTTATTTTCAGAGATAAGTACAAAAGAAAATATTTGTCACAAAATTGGTTTTCAGTAAAGCGCCAATTACGCAGTAGGTTTTAGACTTTTACAGTGAGAGAAGGAGGTCATACCCCAACTCTTTTTGAGGTGATTTTTCTTTGTTTCAAGCTTAATTTGCATATTCAATTTAAGTTTCTCTTGTTTTAAGATATATTCTATAAAAACCTTATACGCCCCCAGGCATAGCTTAAAACCTTGCCCTGAGGGTTGTGGGGGAGTGTCCTCCTCAAAACCATATTTTCTATCAGGAAATCAACTACGCTGAACAAAATAGCTATCTCAAAATTTTGATTGGATGTATTTGGGGAAATGATGGGCGTAGGGGAAGGCTAGTTGCCCTCTAATCACTTTTGACTATTAAAAGGGCACCAACCATTTGAATTTTCAATCAAATGAGCCTTTTTTGAAGTTTCCATGACAAAGTCTTCTATATGAACCTTATATGCCCCCAGGGTATAACTTAAAACCCTTGACTTGAGGGTTGTGGGGACTGTTCTCCTCAAAAACCTATTTTCTATCTGAAAATTAGCTACGCTGAACAAAATGGCTATCTCAAAATTTTGATTTGATATGATTAAAGGAATGCTGGACTTGGGGGTGGTTAGTTGCCCTCCAATCACTTTCGACTATTAAAAAGGGCAATAGTCTTTTGAATTCCCAATTAAATGAGCTTTTTAGAATTTTCGCTGTAATTGTCTGTAACTGTATCGCTGTAATTGTATTTTTATTTTCAATGCTGTAAGAACTGGAAAAGAAAGTATTTGGAATATAATCCGTTTTCATCCAAGCGCCAATGAAGCAGTAGGCTTTTGGTTTTCATTTACAGATAGGAAAAGAGGCAATATCCAATCACTTGTTTGTAGGGAAACTACATTCGTCTTAACAATTTTAAAAAGAGCTACTAAATTAAACTGAATATTTGATGTATAATGATTTTAATTGCTGAATTCTCATCAGTTAAAATATTACTATAATTTGAATGTGTATTTTCAGAGATAAGTACAAAAGAAAATATTTGTCACAAAAATGGTTTTCAGTAAAGCGCTAATGACACAGTAGGCTTTAGACTTTTACAGTGAAAGAAGGAGATCATACCCAAACTCTCGTTTGTGGTGATTTTTGTTTGTTTCAAGCTGAATTTACATATTCAATTTAAGTTTCACTCGTCTTAAGATTTATTCTATAAAAACCTTATATACTCCCAGGGCATAACTTAAAAACCTTGCCCTGAGGGTTCTGAGGGAGTGTCCTCCTCAAAACCATATTTTCTATCAGGAAATCAACTACGCTGAACAAAATAGCTATCTCAAAATTTTGATTGGATGTATTTGGGGAAATGATGGGCGTAGGGGAAGGCTAGTTGCCCTCTAATCACTTTTGACTATTAAAAGGGCACCAACCATTTGAATTTCCAATCAAATGAGGTTTTTTTGAAGTTTCCATGACACGAACTTCTATAAGAACCTTATATGCCCCCAGGGTATAACTTAAAACCCTTGACTTGAGGGTTGTGGGGGACTGTCCTCCTCAAAAACCTATTTTCTATATGAAAATTAACTACGCTGAACAAAATGGCTATCTCAAAATTTTGATTTGATATGATTATAGGAATGCTGGACTTGGGGGTGGTTAGTTGCCCTCCAATCACTTTCGACTATTAAAAAGGGCAAAAGTCTTTTGAATTCCCAATTAAATGAGCTTTTTTGAAGTTTCGCTGTAATTGTCTGTAATTGTATCGCTGTAATTGTATTTTTATTTTCAATACTGTAAGAACTGGAAAAGAAAGTATTTGGAATATAATCCGTTTTCATTTATGCGCCAATGAAGCAGTAGGCTTTTGGTTTTTATTTACAGATAGGAAAAGAGGCAATATCCAATCACTTGTTTGTAGGGAAACTACATTCGTCTTTAACAACTTTAAAAAGAGCTACTAAATTAAACTGAATATTTGATGTATAATGATATTAATTGCTGAATGCTCATCAGTTAAAATGTTACTATAATTTGAATGTTTATTTTCAGAGATAAGTACAAAAGAAAATATTTGTCACAAAATTGGTTTTCAGTAAAGCGCTAATGACACAGTAGGCTTTAGACTTTTACAGTGAAAGAAGGAGATCATACCCAAACTCTCGTTTGTGGTTATTTTTGTTTGTTTCAAGCTGAATTTACATATTCAATTGAGGTTTCACTCATTTTAAGATTTATTCTATAAAAACCTTATATACCCCTAGGGCATAACTTAAAACCTTGCCCTGAGGGTTCTGAGGGAGCGTCCTCCTCAAAACCATATTTTCAATCTGGAAATCAACTATGCTGAGCAAAATGGCTATCTCAAAATTTTGATTGGATGTGTTTGAGGAAATGATTGGCGTGGGTGGGGGGGCTAGTTACCCTCTGATCACTTTTGACTATTAAAAGGGCACTAGCCCTTTGAATTTTCAATCAAATGAGGCTTTTTTGAGGTTTCCACGACACGATCTTTTATAAGAACCTTATATACCCCCAGGGTATAACTTAAAACCCTTGACATGAGGGTTGTGTGGGAGTGTCCTCCTCAAAAACCCATTTTCTATCTGAAAATTAACTACGCTGAACAAAATGGCTATCTCAAAATTTTGATTGGATGTGATTGGTGGAATGATGGACTTGGGGGTGGTTAGTCACCCTTCAATCACTTTCGACTATTAAAAAGGGCCATAGTCCTTTAAATTTCCAATTAAATGAGCTTTTTTGAAGTTTCGCTGTAATTGTCTGTAATTATATCGCTGTAATTGTATTTTTATTTTCAATGCTGTAAGAACTGGAAAAGAAAGTATTTGGAATATAATCCGTTTTCATTTAAGCGCCAATGTCGCAGTAGGCTTTTGGTTTTTATTTACAGTTAGGAAAAGAGGCAGTATCCAATCACTTGTTTGTAGGAAAACTATATTCGTCTTTAACAACTTTAAAACGAGCTACTAAATTAAACTGAATATTTGATGTATAATGATATTAATTGCTGAATGCTCATCAGTAAAAATGTTACTATAATTTTAATGTTTGTTTTCAGAGGTAAGTACAAAAGAAAATATTAGTCACAAAATTGGTTTTCAGTAAAGCGCCAATGACAAAGTAGGCTTTAGACTTTTACAGTGAAAGAAGGAGATTATACCCAAACTCTTGTTTGTCGTGATTTTTGTTTGTTTCAAGATTAATTTGCATATTCAATTTAAGTTTCACTCGTTTTAAGATTTATTGTATAAAACCTTATATACCCCCAGGGCATAACTTAAAACCTTGCCCTGAGGGTTTTGGGGGAGTGTCATCCTCAAAACCATATTTTACATCTGGAAATCAACTACACTGAACAAAATGGCTATCTCAAAATTTTGATTGGATGTGTTTGGGGAAATGATGTGCGTAGGGGGCTAGTTGTCCTTCAATCACTTTTGAACATTAGAAAGGGCACTGGCCCTTTGAATTTTCAATCAAATGAGTCTATTTTGAAGTTTCTACGACAACGCTTTCTATAAAACCTTATATACCCCAAGGGTATAACTAAAACCCTTACCCTGAGGGTTGTGGGGGAGTTTCCTCCTCGAAAACATATTTACTATTAGGAAATCAACTACGCTGAACAATATGGCTATCTCAGATTTGGGATTGGATGTGTTTGGAGGAATGATGGGCGTGGGGGGGATAGTTGCCCTCCAATCACTTTCGACTACTAAAAAGGGCACTAGCCACACATTCCAATCCAAAATTTCCAATCGAATTAGCCCTTTTAGAAGTTTCTACGCCAACACCTTTGATACGAAGTGCCCAGCTGGAGAAAATAAAACACATTGTGCCCGCATCTTTCGTTACTTAGGCAGCACTAGCGCGCTGCCTATGATTATTTGTTGTATGTTTTTGCTATGATTGTTTATTTAATTTTTGTTCGTTTTTAGTTTCATTTATTCTTTAAAAGTAATTTCTGATCGTTTTGAATTTGAATTTCAAAAGGTATTCGTATCTGCTGAGCTTAAGTTTAAAATGGCCGTTACTTTTCTTTGAAAAACTTATTTTTCGGAATTTTTTTTAAATTAGTTTTTGCTCGTTTTGGATTGCAAAAAATTTCAAGTTTTTAAAAATTCCTTATTTCAAAATTAAACTTTTAAGAAAAATCAATTATTCATCAAAGTATCAAAACTGGTATCAAA
This sequence comes from Artemia sp. Qi Xiang Cuo, assembly GCF_049724085.1. NCBI lineage: Eukaryota > Metazoa > Arthropoda > Branchiopoda > Anostraca > Artemiidae > Artemia > Artemia sp. Qi Xiang Cuo. Next base: position 65,360,300 of record NC_142803.1, on the reverse strand, counting down.
GTAACAATATCAAAGTAAAAAAATTGGTTTGTGACAACCTCGGATATTTTATTATCTGATGTTTGAACTATTTAAAAGAAAAATTGTTATCTCTAAATTCTTATTGATGGGCTTGGGAAATAAGGGCGTGTGGGGACTAATTAAGCTTAAGTATCTTTTGACTCTTTAAAAGTGAACCAAAACTTTCTATTTTCAATCAAAATACCTGAATTTTCTTTCAGAGCCCTCTCTGAAGTTTATACGAGTATCCCGTCTATAAGAACCATATATATCCCCAGAGTATAACTTACATTGCCTTTCCCTGGGTCCTGGGGTGCTCTGTCGACCCTGGAGTTGTAATATCTGATAGTTGAACTATTTTTAACAAAATGGTCACCTCAAATTTTTACCAGATGGGTTTATCCATCCTAAACACCCAAAGGTATGGAGGGTGGGAGGGGTTAGTTACCCTCGGATTTTATTCACTCTGAGAAAATGAACTACAACTTTTAATTTACATTCAAATGAACCCTTTCTGAAGTTTATGTAAGCATTCCTGTCCTAAAAACCCCATATGGCCACAGAAAATAGCTTACAATGCCTGTCCCCTGGGCCCTGCGGGGTGTGATGATACCGGAATTTTTGTTATCTGGCCTTAGAACTATTTTGTAAAATTGGCTCTCTCAAAGTTCTTATCGGATGGGTTTGAAGAAAATAGGACGTGGAGAGAGGAAAGGTTTGTTGCCCTCCGATCTCTTTTGACTCTTAAAAAGTGAACGATAACTTTCAATTTCCAGTCATATGAGCCCTCTCCAAAGTTTATACGAATATACTTTGCATAAGAAATATATATTCCCCCAGAGCGATACTTACAAAGTATTCCCCGGGCCCTGGGGGTGTGTGTCAAAATAAGAGTTTCTCTTATCTGACCTTTGAACTATTTCTTAGCGAATTGGTCATATGTAAAGGAGTTTTTATTATATGATCTTTAAACTATTTCTAACCAAATGACTACCACAAATTTTTTATCAGATGTATTTGAAGAAAAAGGGCTTGGGGGCCAGTAGCCCTCTGATCTCTTTTGACTCTTAAAAGGGGCACTAGAATTCTCAATTTCCAATCGAAGGAGCCACCTTAGAAGTTTATAGGACGACCCCTTCTATATGAAGGGCCTATGGGAAAAAAATAAATGGAGTGTGGGGGGAGGCTAGCACCCCTCTAATCACTTTTTTCTCTTAAAAAGTGAATTACAACTTTAAATTTTCAATCAAATGAGCCCTCTAGGAAGTTTATACGAGCATCCCTTCAATGACATCCATATACGCCCCCAGGGCATAGCTTACAACGCCTACCCCTGGGGGCTGTGTCAACACCGGAGTTTTTTGTTATCAGAACTTTGAACTGTTTTTAACAAAGAATCTATCTCAAAGTTTTTATCTGATGCATTTATTTCAAAGAGGACGGGGGGGGTTAGTTGCCCTCCGATCTCTTTTAACTCTTAAATAAGTGAGCAAGCACTTTCAATTTCCAATCAAATGAGCCCTCTTCGAAGTTTATACGAGCATCCCTTCCATAAAAACTATAAATGCCACTAGAGCATTACTCATAACGCCTGCCTCAGGGCCCTGGCGGGTTCCGTCGACAAAGGAATTTTTCTTATCTGACCTTTGAACTATTTTTAATGAAATGGCTATTATAAGAATTTTATCAGATGGGCTTTGAGAAAAAAAGGTTTGTGGGGGGGAGGCTAGTTGCCCTCAGATCTCTTTTGACTCTTAAAAAGTAAACGAGAACTTTCAATTTCCAATCAAATGAGCCTCATCTGAAGTTCATACGAGCATCCCTTTCATAAGAACCATATACGCCCCCAGGACAAGACTTTTAAAGCCTATCCCCCTGGTCTGAGGGGAGTTTTAGTTATCTAATTTTTGAATAATTTCCAAAAACTGGCTATCTCAAAATTTGTAGTGGACGGGTTTGGGGAAAAAAAAGCGTGGGCTGGGGGGCTAGCTGCCCTTAATTCTCTTGACTCCTAAATAGTGAACTAGAACTTTTAATTTCCAATCAAATGAACCCTCTATGAAGTTATACGAGCATTCCTTTCATAATAACCTTACATACCCTTAGGGCGAAACTTAGAACGCCTTCCCCTGTGCCCTGGGGGTAGTATTGACACTGGATTTTTTTCTTATCCGACCTTTGAACTATTTTTAACAGAATGTCTATCTAAGAATTTTCATCAGATGGGTTTGGAAAAAGAAGACGTGTGGGGAAGGCTAGCTGCACTTGGATCTCTTTTGACAAATAAAAAGTTTGCTCAAACATTCAATTTCCAGTCAAATAAGCCCTCTCTGAAGTTTGTGCGAGCATCCGTTTCATACAATCAATATATTTCCCAGGGCATAACTTAAAACGACTGCCCCCAGGCCCTGGGGGATTTTGACGACATCTGAGTTTTTGTTATCTGACTTTTGAGCAATTTTTAACTTAATGGCTATCTCAAAATTTATATTGGATACATTTGTGGAATAAGGGGAGGGGAGGGGGCTAGTTGCCCTCCAATCTCTTTTGACTCTAAAAAAGTGAACTAGAGCTTTCAATTTCCAATCAAACGAGCCATCTCTGAAGTTTTTTGGAGCATCTCTTCAATAAGACCCATATATTCCCCCAGGGCATAACTTACAACACCTACCCTCGGAAGGTTATCTCAAAGTTCTTATCGAAAGGGTTTGAGGAAAAAGGGGCGTAGAGGGGGGAGGGCTAGTTGCCCTCCAATCACTTTTGACCCTTAAAAAGCGCACTAAAACTCTTCATTTCCATTCGAATGAGTCCGCTTTGAAGTTTCTATGACGACCCTCTCCATATGAAGTGCTCTGGGTAAAGAATAATAAATAAATAATAATAATAAAACATTGGAGCCGAATGGCCTTTACTATAGGTGATGCTATAGCGTTGCCTCTGATACAATAGGGCACAAAGAATTCAGTATCATATAGTTTTGTCTGTGTTGTTATCATTCAAACGGCAACGTAGAGCGTAGCCGATAGAGTGAATAATTGGTGGTTTTCCACCAATTTCCATTAAAACTGGGTTAAAACTGCAATTAATTTTGATGCCTGTAATGCTCTCACTCTGTAACATCACCTTTATTTTGTATTAGACTTCAAATTTAGTCCTTCAGTTTGATTCTTGGATGCTCGTAAAACCCAAAACCTTTGATTCGTTAGCCAACAGTGACCTCTCTAAACTTTCATGTACTTTTGCTGTTAAAAATGGAAATCCTTTATATCGTTGTCATCTTTGTCTTCCTACATTCCAAATTTCATGGTTCTTTTGTTAATAATAGCACCCTTCTTAAAGCTAGTGAATCTCTGTTAGATATAGGCTGTACTCAGGGGATTGAAAAAAATATGTGTCCAAATCAAACATAATTATTAGTAATATACTCAAAATAAATGTAATAAAGGTCAATGAAACGACAATTTGACAACTTTTCCCACCAAATAAAAATCCTGTATTCAACATTGTGATACTAGTTCTCTTGCCCTAAATGTGTCTTGATCTAGTCTGTGAGTGTTTTCTTGTTTGTCACAGGTTTCTCCTCTACTATTCGATATTCATTTGGCCAAAGAGTCTTTTTGTTCATCAAAGGAAGGCCATACCCTTGTCTACGACATCCTTCTTGATGTAAATTTGTCTTTGAAACTATATGATGATTTGAATAAAATAATGGTATTCAGAAGCTTTGATATCCTAAGAAATCTCAACCACACTCTTCCTTGGTCACTTCTGAGGATCTTTTTCAAAAGTTTAATTCAATCGTGTGTTTCATATTGCACATTTATACGGACATCTATATCAATTTTCTAACGTTTACAATGAAACCACAAATCTAAATCAGGAAGCAAATTATTAAGAAGCTAAACTGTTACTGGATGGTCTTAAGTCGTTACTAGAAAGGTTTTATGTTCTTTCCTTTGTTGCTTTCTCACAAATTCAGCTCAAAGTTTATCTTCCAGGGTCTATAGGATTTAAACCAGAACATAATTTGCACTTTACTGACAACAAAATACATACTAAATGTTTTCACGTTTTAACACTATTAAACCAAAAATTATTAAGACTCTTAGGAACAAATACAAGTTTATGTATATTAAACTATCAATCCCCATTTATTTGTTTTATTTTATAGAAGTACATACTGTATTCTGGTCTTCAGAAGACATAGGGGGTGTTAGCGGTGCTCATGTTAATTTCTACTCGTTTTGAGTTTGACTCGATTATTTATTGTAATTTTTGTTCGATTTGGGTTTCATTTATTTACTGAATGTTATTTTTGATAGTTCTGAGTTTGGAAGATATTTGACTTTATTTCTGTTCATTTTTTGGTTTACTGAAACTCTTTATTTTTCTTTAAAAACTTATTCTGTGGAAAAAGCTTGTAAATTAATTTCTGTTTGTTTTTATCTACATAGCTTGTCATGGATTATAATTTTATTTTAAATATTTTTGTTTCTTTAAATGAATCCATAGTTTGGATTGCTGTTTGTACGTTGGAGAATGTTTTTCAACAGTTTTTCAAAATATTCACGTTTTTGAAAATTTTGAAATAAATAGCATTGTTTAACTTAGTTTTATACTATCGCAAGTTGATCTGAAAAATTAAACTTAATAGTATTCCCAAAAAATGTATCTACACTCTTTGACAACCTGGATATACTTACTCTCTTTGGATTTAGTTAAATTTAAAAATGCAGAAGTAGTAATATTACTAACCCTGAAAGTTTCAACTTAATACCCACAGTCGTTTTTGGTAAATTGCTTAGATGTCTCATTGCCTATTATTCTACGCTCAGTACCTTTTGATGAAATTTTAAAGTAATATTTAGTTCTAAAGCATAATAGGTATATAATTTAACTGTGGGTAGGGTTGAAATTGCCAATATTCCTATAAACGTAGTCACTCGACTTTTCAACTATGCTGACCAAAATGGCAATCTCAAAATTTTGATTGAATGTGTTTGAAAAGGTCATAGGCTTAGGAAGAGTGGTTCTTACCCTCAAATACTTTTTTATCCTTAAAAAGGGCATTGGAACTTTTAATTCCCAATCGGATTAATTTATTTATAATTTTATATGTTATTCTTATATATTATAGTGCTGTGTGGTATTTTATATTGCATACATGGCCTTTTGAAAACCAGCATGCCGACAGTTTATTTTGTCAAATTATAGCTCCCACTAAATGTTTCTTAAAAGATTAACCTTAATACCTTTAGTGTCATTGGTTGCACCAATCGTAGCAGTAGCATTAATAGAATTTTCATTCCATTGTACTATGCCTAGTTCAAAATCCACTACAACTTACGTTGGAAGGTCCAACTTAATAATTAAATTTGTTTTTCAGTTATTTCTGTGTCACTATTTTACAGTCTTTATGCTCACAGTGTATTTTGATATAGTTCAACATCCGCGTGTGGATATTCCTTGAAAGCTTCACCTTAGCACCCTTAGCCTGTGTAGTAGCAACAGTTTTAGCAGAAGGAGTAGCATAAGTAGCATTAGTAACACAGTGCAAGTAGCACCTTTGATTTTCTTCAACATCACCCTGAACACAGACTGAAAGTTTCAACTTAATAACATAAGTCATTCTTGAGGAATCGCTAATAAGTCCTCTTGACAACCTGCATGCACATATTGTGTTTTAATTCAGTTCAATACGGTTTCAATATTAACCAACTTCTTCACCTTAATGCCCTTAGCCTTAGTAGCAGTGGTAGGACTATGAGTTGCGAGAGTAGTAGCAATATGATTAGTAGCAGTAGTATTAGCTTTTGTATCAGTAGTAATAGTAGCAGCAGTAATGATAGCAGCAGTTATAATATCAGTAGTAGAAGTAGTATGAATAAAATCAGATACAAAATTACTATTTTGTATCTATTACTATTATAACTATTATCTATCTAATAGAGAGTATCACTATTACTACTGATACAAAAGCTAATACTACTGCTACTAATCATATTGCTACTACTCTCGCAACTCATAGTCAATAAAATAATAAATTCAGTGATTTTATTACTACTGAATAAAATCAGTAGTAATAGAATGCAAATATTGTCCTCTGGTTAGTTTAACAACAGGCCCTTTAAGTTTGAACTTCACACACCAAATTCTTCCAAAGATATTAGTGATACCCCTTTTAGACAACCTGCTTACAACCGGTGCGTTTGGATTTAGGTCACCTTCCCCCCTCAATATTCCCTAAAAATTTCACCTTCATACCGTTAGATGCAGTTGTAATAGTAATCACAGTATTTAGTTTTATTACTAATAACATTGTTAGCAGTAATAGCACTGGTACTAGCAATAGCAGTAGTACAAATATGTTGCTTTTTGGTCAGTTGAGCATCACCCTCATCATTTTCTGAAAGTTTGAAGTTAATGCAAATAGCCGTAGCAATGACAACACCAATGTGCCTTTGGTTCTGAAAAAAAGAGAACTATAAATTTCATTTTCCAATCCAATGAACTTATTCCAAAGCTTATATGACCACCGCTTCCATAAAACCGCATGTGTCTACAGGGCATAACTTAAACCCTTACCCCCCGGATCGAAGGGTTGTGACAACTCTGGAACCATTGGTATATGCTCTGTTAACTATTCTGAATAAAATTGCCACCTCAAAATTTCGATCAGATGCACTTGCAAGAAAAAAAATATGTGGGGGGAGGGACTAGATTAGTTTTGACTTTTGAAAAAAGACAAAAGAAATTTCGAATTCCAATCAAATGAACCCACTCCAAAGTTCATACGACCACCCCTTTCATAAAAATTTTATATGTAAACAAAGAGCAACTAGCATAACTTATAGCCCTTATCCTTAGGACTAAGGGGGGGGGAATTGACATCCCCAAAGGCGTAATTACTGGATATTTCAACTATTTTGAACAAAATGCCTATTATATAATTGTGATAGGATGTGTCTGGAGAGATAATGGGGGGGGGGGCTGGTTGCCCTCAAGTCGCTTTTTACTAATAAAAAAAGCAAAAAATTTTTTATTTCAAATTTAATGAGCTCCTTTCAACTCCTTCTATATAAAGTACCTTGGTCAGAAAAAAATGTTGTGCCGCCATTATTATTTACCTAAGTAGCAATATTGCGCTACCTATGATATGACAAACATGAAGTAGAATGGATTTTGATCTATTTCCGTTTATCATTTAATGTGCTACAAAAAGACAACTTGAAGAGCGAGGATTGGAAAACTTTGTACATCAGAGCAGAATTCATAGGATTCAGAGGAAAAATCCCTTTCTTGTCGTTATTTAAATACACACCATTGATAGCGATAAAAACAAAACAGAAAAATCTACCGATTAAGTAGTTATACTCAGCTGTGCAATTAGTCTGTTACTTTTTCCATCTTACTAGATTGTGATAAATTCTAATCGTAAGACAGCCTTTTGAAAAATCTTACTTCGAAATCCCTCCGGAATCCGAAATTCTCTATTAGATTATGGCCAGTAATCATGAACTATCAATAAAATATTCGATTACATAAGATCTGACAATCAGAATTTAGACTTTCTTTTGGTTTCCATTTGCTATTTATTATGCTAGAAGAAAGGGGGCCTTTGAATAATTCGTAAGCTTCAAAAGAGAACTCGGGAGTTTTATCAAAAAAATCAAACCCTTCACGTTATCCAACTATGGAAGCCGTTGATCAAGATGAAGAAAAAAATGGATTCAATTCTTTTGCTCAACAGCGAAATTGGGGTATTATCTTTTCTCTTTGACTATAAATCCGAAGTGTTAGACATCCCTTAGAAGTGTTGCAGTCGTAAAAACCCGTCTGCAGAACTAAAAATCTCTTGTTAAAACCAGGTTTTAGCTTTTACTTCTCGAGTCTTAAAACGAAAATGAATTTCAGAGGCTTACATTGGCTGACCTTAATATATGCTTTTGATCAAAAAACTACTTAGTGTTAAAAAACTAAGAAAGTTGATGAGATTGATCTAAGAGAATAAGTCTGTAACTACCAAGGTAGAATATACGTTATAGGTCTGCTTAACAAGCCCCAACACCACTTTACCATGGATGAAACTTCTTTTTATATGATATTTGAGGCAAAATTTGTGTCAAGTTCGTCTTACTAATTTTAATCCTCGGAGCGTTTCCTATTACCCTGCCATCTATTATTAGAAGTTGAGAGGAAAAATTTGGCTATTTTCCCGCGCACGGACATTAATTGGAATAAATTCGGCCATGCAGCAACTTTATGGCTCTACTTAATGCCTATGAAAATTATTATATTTTTATCACTAAATTATGGTATCCTGCTGCATAATGCGGTGTAGGTGGTAGCACGAACCTGCACTGAACCTATCAATTCTCAAACTCTAAATATTGCTATCCATAATTTAAAGAATTTTATAAAGAATTATAAAGAATTTAAACTCCTTCGATTAAACTCCTTTATCCTTTCAGTGCTCAAATGTGGAATTCATCTTCTTTTTACAACTTCCTGCTCACTTCTCAGAAAAGACAGAATCCACACAATGAGTGCATAGTTTAAAATAGATTTCTCTTACAAGGGTAGTCAACTGCTTATATCTTTAGCGAATGGAAATTAAGGCCCAGAAAGGTTGATTCTCACTCAAAAAGAGTATATGTCAAATCATATGCACGTGTGCAACTACCACGGCGCGGGACCATTCTCACTGTTTTGATCACTCTTACGTCTTTTAGAAATATTTTTCAGTTATTCTGCGACTATTAAACTTATTGCTCTGAAATTTTTCAAATATATCTAAAACGAAAGTCAAGACAGTTCCCTACTCAAATAAACCTCTAAATAATGAGTTAGTTAATAATTCTCATTTTTTTTAAAGCTAAAAGGCGATTTTTTACTAGAAACTTCCATGAGTTTATTAATATAAATATAAAATAAAAGTGCATAAACCAAATGCTTTATTATACCACCAAAGATCAGTTCCCAGAGCATATAAACAATAATAAATCATGATTTACTGCCAGTTCTTTTCTCACTACTAGAATTGAATTGCACATAGTTATAACTTCAAGAGAGTCTGAACATTTTTCTGGCCGGGAAAAGGTTAATTTTTTGCTAAAATATTCTATCACTGACGTGTTAATATTTTAAAAACAAAGCCGGGTGTTTTAAATATGACATGTTAATAGTTTAGGATACTCATATCCTACGGGAAGAATTCATGAGACCATGTCTTACTGAGATAAGATAATATTAATTTTTCAAAGTCTGTCTCATGCTCTAATAGAGCCAAATTCACTTCATATGTCAAAAAGAAATAAAAAAGCAAAACAATGAAAAAAATAATACAGCAAGAAAAGAAACACCAATCAAGCATAAAACTGGTCGATAAGATTTTAACAAATGGCTATACTAGAAACTGAAAAATAGAAGAAGAAGGGTTGGGGGATAACAGGAAATCACAGTCAAGAAGAAAAACATTGCCAAAATCGTATTCAAGGTCTAATACCTAAAGGTAAAAAAAAAACACTAAAAATCAAGCCAAATTAGCTATCAAAAAGAAATGTTAACAATTAAAAAATTGAATACAATTAAAGGTAAAAAGATGTAAAATTAAAGGTCAAAAAAGAAATTTAACATAAATAAGTATCTCAAAAAGGAAAATAAAAGTAACAAAGATAAAGAGAAAAAAAATGACGCATGATAATTGTGATTAATGTGAGCATACCTAACAACTAAAATAAGGGACGGAGGAGTTAATTTTGGTACAGAGCATAGTTCAGGAATTGTTTAGGTACTCCAAAATAGAGGGGATAAAACTTTTCCGGAACCTATCAGTAACGGTGTGGATAGGTAAATATGTTGGAATTGCCAAGGAAGCTAAGCGGGGCGGGTAGAGGTCTATTGGGATCATGTAAATCAGCAAAGATTTGCTCAGTAGGAGGAATAGATATTGCAAATTTAGCAAAACACAAACAAATTTGTACATTCCTTTCTTTTAACGTGGTAATACCTGCACATTTAAGGAGGAAGGAGTATGGAATTTTGCTCTCTTTGTACATGATCCTGAGCGAACGCATTTGGACCAACTCAATTTTTTCACTAAGTTTGCTTGAAAGATGTGCATGCTAGACTGGAGATGCATATTCTAATAGCGGCCTGATAAATGATAAATAAACATGGAGGGAATGAATCTTAGCACAATTAAATTTGTTTAAAATTTTTAACATAGATAATGAAACGTTTGCTTGTTTAAAAATTTTAGAAACATGCATGTCCCATTTAAGATTATTTGAAATTGCGATACCAAGGAGTTTAACCTATTTCACAAGCATTTCGGGTGGGATAGGGTCAAGAAAAGCAGGAGTGGATTTCAAAAAATTATCGTCATTATATTTGATTTGGTGGAATTTACTTTCACATTTAGGTTCTTTGCTTCATCCAAAATATGGGTTAGGATTTCGAGGGGGTTACTTTTAGTATTCCTGTGAGAAACGTCAAGGATCGACAAGTCATCCACGTATTTCCACCTTTGGGGAAAAATCCTTACCAATATCATTAACCATGACTAGAAATAAAAGTGGTCCCAATAAGGTTCCTTAAGGAATTCCAGAATATATAGGGAGGGGGTAGAGAAAATATTTTTGTATTTAACAACTTGTGATCTATTTGAAAGAAACGATAGGACAATATTTACTAACAGAGGATCAAGTTCAAAGTTAACCAGTAGTGAACAAATTGGAGTGGTGTGGTCAACCAGGTCAAAAGCTTTTTGGAAATCAACTAAAACAAGGTTTAGCCAAACATTTGGTTTATCAAGGTTACTTACGATGGCATGCATTAAGTGCACAAGGTAATGGGTGGTAGAAGTTTTCCTTAAATTACCAAACTGACAGGTGTCAATACTTGGACAAATTATATCCCAAAGCCAGTCACAGAGGAAACTTTCATAAAGTTTGGAAAAAACTGAAGTGAGTGTAATGGGGTGAATGTTGGCGAACTTTATACTGGTGCATTTTACTGGGACAGGTGTTATAAAAGCTTTTTTCCAGCAACTTGGAAATTTACCAAATTTTGTGATGTGGTTGAAAATATTTGATAAAGGCTCAAAAATTTTGACTGAAAGTGCTTTAATTAAGTCAACTGGGATTTCCAAGGAACAAATACTTGATTTTCTAAGCCTTATAATTTTTATTTATAGCATCAGATGCAGAAATAATGGGGAAGGAAGTATTGGGAGAAATAGTTGGACTTGAGCCAGTGAAAGGGAGAGACTTTGCACGATGGAAGCAAAATACAAGCGCAGGCTAATTAGGAACATAATTTACACTTTACTGAAAAATACAAATGAATGTGCATATAGTATATATATATATATATATATATATATATATATATATATATATATATATATATATATATATATATATATATATATATATATATATATATATATATATATATATATATATATATATATATATATATATATATATATATATATATATATATATATATATATATATATATATATATATATATATATATATATATATATATATATATATATATATATATATATATAAATGATATATATTATATAGATATATATAAAGTATAAAATATATATATATATATATATCCAGTAAAGTGTAAATTATGTTCTATATACCTTGGGAAGGCAAAGGGGTTTCGAGCCCAAATTATCTTAATTTCTGCTCGTTTTGAGTTTTACTCGGTTATTTATTGTACTTCCTGTTCGTTTTGGGTCTCATTTATTTACCAATTCTGATTTGTGGTAGTTTAAAGCTTGGTAGATTATTTGATTTTATTTTTGCTCATTTTTGTTTAATTGAGGTCTTTACTTTTCTTTGAAAAACGTATTTTGGAAAGAGTTTTTTAGTTAATTATAAAATATGGACAATATTTTGCCGTCCTAGCCGAGTGGATTGGTGCGCTAGATTTATAATCCTTTGTCCGAGACAACAAGGGGTTGAATCCTAGTGCACCCAATTATTTCGTTCTGGACGGGGGTCAGTGGCGGCACTCTGTAAGCTCAGCTCGAGTCAACCCCGGCTCTAAATGGGTACCTGGAGAAATCTGGGGAATGTAAACGGGAAGAGTGTGCAACAGTACAGGATGGCTGGCCTGACTGCCATACCTACATTGCACTTCCTGGCCACAGGCCCTTGAGAGAGAGATCAGCACCGCTGGTTCAGACCTTAAGGGTTTAGTACCGCATCCTTTACCTTTCTTTTTACTTTCTTTTGTCTAGAAAAAAGCCAAGGGTATCAAAGTGAAGCTTTTAATGATTTTGATGGGGGTTTTGGTCTAAATTAAGAGACATTAAGTGTATTAAGGTTGATAAAGTGTATAAGTGAAATGTCTCAGGTGCGGGTGATGTTAAGCATTTGAAACTTTCTGGGCATACTCAGAAGGATTTAAAACTTAATTGCTAGATATTATACTCTTTCAGATTGTCAAAAGGGAATACCTGAAAAATCAGCAACGACTAAAAGTGCTAAGTTATATTATTTAGAAAATGTTTTACCAGAGGGGAAGTTGAAATAAATCAAAACTCAATATGTGCATTCAGGTTCCCAAAAAACTGCATGCTCAATATATCAAGAATCACCAGGGACATAAAATTAAACTCTTAGGTAATGTTTAGGTTATGTCGAAATAAATCAAAAGACACTACATGCATGAAAGTTGTCGGAAGAGCATAACAGGGACATCTCAAGAACAGCTAATATTATCAAGATGTAACTTTCGTTGAGGGGGATATTGAGGTAAATCAAAAGATACTATCAGCATCCAAGTTTTCATAAGATAGTACCTCCAACATTTTAAATAACACACGGAATATTAATTAGAAACGTCTAGGTCATATTCTGGGGCATGTTGAATTAAATCAAAAGATACTATATAAAATAAGTGTTGTCTATATGCCTATGGAAGAGATTTCGAAAAAAAGGGGATTAGGTTGAAACTTTTAAGGAATCCTGTAAAAAAAGTCAGTAAAAAAAAGTAAAGTAAGTATGACGGCACTAGACCCATGAGGTCCAAATAATCGATGCTGATCTCCGTTTCGTGGTCCTTCAGCTAGGAAGTGCAATGGGGAATGAGGGCCAGCCATCGTGTGCTTTCACACACTCTTTGTGCTTATATTCCTCAGATTTCTCCAGGTACCCATTTAAAGCTGTGTTGACTCTGGCTGAGCTTACAGAGTCACGCCACTGACCCCTGTCCCATACCAGATAACTCACTACGCCAGGGATCAAACCCATGCCCCTTGGACAAATATTTTTCAAACCAGCTTGCCAACCACTTAGGCTGGCAAAAAAATCCCAAGGGGGATTTTAATCTTAACCAAAGGTCACTAAGTGTATTCTTGTAATAAAATTGAATCATTTTTCCCAAAGAGGGATCCTATCGAGCCAATGGGCATATAAGTCCATAAAGAGCTAATTAAACAAGAAATTAGATATTTTAGTGTCTTTTTAAGAATTGAAAGTTATATGAGGTGACCAGCCCCTCTCCTACGCCCCTTTTAACTGCCCTCCCCGCCCCCAGCCCCATAAAAATTTTATTTTCTTAGGTTGAAAGCTGTAATAGTTATGCCTATTATATATTTCATACTAGGTCTTGAAAAACGCTACTGGTACTAAGGTGAGATATTTAGAATATGTCCAGGGAGACGCTAAAGTAAATCAAAACACAATATGTTCACGTAGGTTGTCAATATGGCTTATCAAGATTATTTCAGGAACAGCTGATTCTATTAAGTTGAAACTTTCATCTAATACCACTTTTATTATTTCTATAACTAGTACTTAAGTAGAGTGCTATGTTATATTTCTATGGAAGCCATTGAAAAACATTTCTATGTAAGCTCTAAACCTTTTCAAAGAGAGTGAGTAGCCCATTGCACTTATGTACATTTCTACGAGACATATACTCTTTTTCAAAGAGCATGAGTACATGCATTACCACGGGCTATTACTAGGATTGGTATATGCCTTAACAGACGAGTTTCTGAGCCAACACCTGTTTTTTGGACAATTGCCTTTATTCAAGACTAGTTTGTTAGGATTGCGTCGCCGCAAATTAAAGAATAGGATGCTACACTCAGAATTGATTGATTGGCATATGGTTTTAAATCATTTACCAAAAAATAACTTTATTTGCGAAAAAAGGTATAGCATTTGCGAATTGAACTGCATGAACGATCCCAATTGAATAATAGGGAAAAAACAGAGCTAGATTACATTTTCTAATTGGATTGTATGAAGGTGGTAAAAAAGGGTTAAACTGATTACCAATTAAGGTAACACCGAAGGGCTTGTTAACTCAAGCAATTTGTTATAAATTTGGAACAACACCAATCTATGAAAATGGTTAACGATGATAGAATGACCTTGTGACTTGACCTAGTTTTACTTCTTCGATTTGTTCTGTATAATGCACAAGTGGTGTTTGACCAGTGTTGTCAATTTAAAATAGGGTCTAACGTTATAATATACTAAAAAGTTGATACTAAGAGGAATGTAGATGGCAAGAAAAGAATTTTTATTAAGAAGTTCAGAACAATCCATAGAAATCCTTACAAGTCAAGTGGTGAGGTGTATGTGAGTATGGACCGTCAAGGATCATAAGCACCAATGATCCTAACCACCAGGGACCTCAACCCCCAAAGTTCCCCTATCCCCAAACTCAAAGGGCATCCCCTTACCCCCGTCCCCAATTTTTGGCCCCCCATTCTTTATTTTTTATTTTTTTTTATTTTTTTTAATTTTTTTTATTTTTCATATCTCTTAAAATGACATGTAACATACTTAAAACATAAAAAAACACATTTAATATATTCAAATTTCAAAATGAGAATGATATAGAAATATTAGTCGTGACTTACACTATTAGAAAAATATTGTTTGCAATAGCACTTTTTTTTATTGGACTAATTTTTTTTTTGGACTTCGTAATTATTCAACTCTTTTTCTTATTTATCTTAAAATGAAATGAAATATGCTTATGGCTCTAACAATTGTACTCTAAGCTTGCTCAGAGACACGATGCGGCTTTCCTACTGGTGCTCTATGTCCGATTATCGACGATACCTAGTTTATTGGATATAATAAATCAGCATTTTTTACAGAGTGGAACAATAAACACAACTCATATCTCTAAGAAGTGAAGATGAAGCATTTTAAGAAAGTATGTTCACATGATAGTATTATTGTAGCACTGAACGCTGACAAGAAGAAGTATTTAAACTATGAAATAAGTACAAGTGGTAGCACAATTAAAACGTATGCATGCTTTGTCATGACAGTGAAGAATTAAATTTCTTTGGACTACCGAAAAAATTAAACAGTTATAACGATAGATATGAGATGTTACGATCTCTGAGAGTTATTGAATTAAAAAAGAATGCAAGACTATAAATTTTATTTGATGAAGAAAAGTATTTTCTTACTAGTGCTTTTGGTAACATGTTACACAGTGTTAAACCATATCGTCAGCTTTCGGGTATTAGCATTCAAATGAAAGCAAAGACGAAAAGAAAGACCTACTCTTCTACTAATATTATAAATCAAAACATGTCTACGTTCCGTAACTGTTACCTGTGTAAAAATAGTGTGATAATAGACAGTGAAATTGCCAGAAAAATAAAAAGAGCATTGACAGAAAATATCACTAAGGAATATAAATATGAATCGATGAAAAAAAAGTACCAGCAAACGTTACTGTCATTGATCAAACAGTCAATGAACCTTTAAAAATTGTGTATGACTCAAAATGGAATAATGATTATTCTACTGATTACGAGCTCAGAGGAAACAATAGCTATAGTATCAAGAGAGGACATGGTAAACCATTTTATGGAACAGATTCAAAATGTTAAAAGTTGATCATTGATATTAATAATTTATAATAATGTACCTACCATATATTTATATTAATATCATATATGTCATTATTTCATTAAGAATATGTTATCTATTATTTTGTTATATTACCAATATTTCTAGGGTAAGCTAAGACAGACACTGACCAAACACAAAAGCAAAAAGAGTGAGAGACATATACAAATACATAGATTCAGAGATACAAACCGACAAAAACTGGCACTAGGGATAAGCAAACACCTGCCCAGACACAAACACAGACAAAGAAAGTAAGAAACACATACAAACATATAGGTTCAAACATACAAACCGAGAAAGACATGCACTGGAATAAGCAAACACCCACCCAAACACACAAGTAATAAGATTGAGAGAGATAAAAACACATGCAAATATATAGATTCAGACATACAAACCAACAATGACAGGCATTGAGATAGGCAAACACCCACCCAGACACATAAGAAAAGAGAGTGAGAGTAAAAAACATATATAAATATATAGATTCTGACATACAAACCGACAAAGACAGACACTGGGAGAAATAAACATCCACCCCAAAACACAGGCAAGGAGAGTGGGAGAGATAAAAACCCAGACAAATGTTTTGATTCAGACACACAAACCAACTGAGCCAGGCACTGAGATAAGCACATACCCGCCAAGACACATAGGCCCAGAGAGTGAGAAAGACAAAAACACATGCAAATATATAGATTCAGACATGCAAAGCAACAATCGCAGGCATTGAGATAGGCAAACACCCACCCAAAAACATAAGCAGAGGAACAGAGGGAGACAAAAACACATATAAATATATGGATTCTGACATGCAAACCATCAATGACAGGCATTGAGATAGGCAAACACCTGCCCAGACACATAGGCAAGGATACTGGGAAAGATGAAAATACATATAAATATATGGATTCTGACATATAAACAAACAAAGACAGGCACTGAGATAAGCAAACACCCGCCCAGATAGATAGCCCCAGAGAGTAAGAGACAAAAAATACATGCAAATATATGGATTCTGACACACAAAGCAACAATGACAGACATTGAGATAGTCAAACACCCCGCCCAGACACATAAGCAAAGAGTGTGAGAGAGTCAAAAACATATAAATATATAGATTCTGACATACAAACCGACAAAGACAGGCACTGGGAGAAGCAAAATTCCGCCCAGACACATAGGCAAAGAGAGTGGGAGAGATAAAAAAACATGCAAATATATAGATTCAGACAAACAAACCAACAATGACAGGTATTGAGATAGGCAAACACCCGGCCAGACACATAAGCAGAGGAAGTGAAAGAGACTAAAACACATTTAAATATAAAGATTCTGACACACTAACCAACAAAGACAGTCAAAAGAGATAAGCAATCACCCGCCCAGTTTTTTTTTGTCTCAGTGCCTGTCACTGTCGGTTTGTATGTCTGAATCTATATATTTGTCTGCGGTTTTTTGTCTCTCTCACTCTCTTTTTTGTCTATCTCACTTCTTCTGCTTATGTGTCTAGGCTGGTGTTTGCCTATTTCAATGCCTGTCATTGTTGGTTTGTAGGTCTGAATCTACATATTTGCATGTGTTTTTATCTCTCCCACTCTCTCTGCCTATGTGTCCTGGCGGAAGTTCGCTTCTCCCAGTGCCTGCCTTTGTCGGTTTGTATGTCAGAATCTATATATTTATGTGTTTTTGACTCTCTCACTCTCTTTGCTTACGTGTCTGGGCGGGGTATTTGCCTATCTCAATGCCTGTCATTGTTGTTATGTATGTCTGAATCTATATATTTACATGTGTTTTTGTCTCTCTCACTCTCTGGGTCTATGTGTCTGGGCAGAAGTTTGCTTATCTCAGTGCCTGTCTTTGTCGGTTTTAATGTCAGAATTCATGTATTTATATGCATTTTTCTCTCTCTAACTTCCTCTGCTGATGTGTCTGGGAGGGTGTTTGTCTATCTCAATGCCTGTTACTGTTTGTTTGCATTTCAGAATCCATATATTCATATGTGTTTTTGTGTCTCTCACTGCCTCTGCTTCTGTGTCTGGGCGGCTGTTTGCCTATCTCAATGCCATCCATTGTTGGTTTGTCTGTCTGAATCTATATATTTGCAAGTCATTTTATATCTCCCACTCTCCTTCCCACTGTGTCTGGGCAGATGTTTGATTCTCCCAGTACCTGTCTTCGTCAGTTTGTATGTCAGAATCTATATATTTATATGTGTTTTTATCTCTTTCACTTCCTCTGCTTATGTGTCTGGGCGGTTGTTTGCCTATCTCAATGCCTGTGATTGTTGCTTTGTGTGCTTGAACCTATATATTTACATGTGTTTTTTGTCTTTCTTCCTCTCTCTGTCAATGTTTCTGGGCAGGTGTTTGCTTATCTAAGTTCCTGTCTCTGTCGCTTTGTATGTCTGAATCAATATATTTTCATGTGTTTTTATCTCTCCCAGTCTCCTTGCCTATGTGTCTGGGTGGATGTTTGCTTCTCACAGTGCCTGTTTTTGTCAGTTTGTATGTCAGAATCTATATATTTAAATGTGTTTTTGTCACTCTCACTCTCTTTGCTTATGTGTCTAGGCTGGTGTTTGCTTTTCTCAATACCTGTCATTGTTTGTTTGTATGTCTGAATCTATATATTTGCATGTGTTTTTGTCTCTCTCACTATCTGGGCCTATGAGTCTGGGCGGGTTTTTGCTTATCTCCGTGACTGTCTTTGTTGGTTTGTATGTCAGAATCTATATATTTATACGTGTTTTTGTCTCTTTCACTTCCTCTGCTTATGTGTCTGGGCAGGTGTTTGCTTATCTCAGTGCCCGTTTCTGTCGGTTTGTATGTCTGAATCAATATATTTGCATGTGTTTTTATCTCTCCCAGTCTCCTTGTCTAGGTGTCTGGGCGGAGGTTTTCTTCTCACAGCGCCTGTCTTTGTCGGTTTGTATGTCAAAATCTATATATTTATATGTGTTTTTGTTACTCTCACTCTCTTTGCTTATGTGTCTGGCCAGGTGTTTGCCTATATCAATGCTTATCATTGTTGGTGTATATGTCTGAATCTATATATTTGAATGTGTTTTTATCTCTCTCATTCTTTTTGCTTGTGTGTTTGGGCGGATGTTTGCTTACTCCAGTGCATGTTTTTCTGGGTTTGTATGTCTAAATATTTATGTTTGCATGTGTTTCTAACTCTTTTTGTCTAAGTGTGTGTCTAGGCAGGTGTTTGCTTATCCCAATGCCTGTTTTTGTCGGTTTGTATGTCTGAATATATGCATTTGTATGTGTATCTCACTCTTTTTGCTTGTGTATTTGGTCAGGTGTTTGCTACTGTCAGTGTCTGTCTTAGCTTACCCTAGAAATAATGGGAATATAACAAAGTAATAGATAACATATTTTTAATGAAATAATGACATATATGATATTAATATAAATATATGGTAGATACAATATTATAAATTATTAATATCAATGATCAGCTTCGGACATTTTGAATCTGTTCCATAAAATGGTTGACCAAGTTCTCTCTTAATAGTTCTATAGCTATTGTCTTCTCTTAGTTTGTAATCAGTAGAATAATCATTATTCCATTTTGTGTCACACACAATTTTTACAGGTATTCCTTAGTGATATTTTCTGCCAATACCCTTTTTATTTTTTTGGCAATTTCACTGTCTATTATCGCACTATTTTTATGCAGGTAACAGTTCCAGCACGTGGACAAGATAAGGTTTATAATACTAGTAGAAGAGTAGGCCTTTCTTTCCGTCTTTGCTTTCATTTGAATGCTAATACCCGAAAGCTGACGATACGGTTTAACACCGGGTAATATGCTACCACAAGCACCAGCAAGAAGATGTCCCTCTTTATCAACAATTATTTTCATGTTGGCATTCTCTTTGAGTGCAATAATCTCCGGAGATCTCAATCTCGCATATCCACCATCATAAATTTTTTTGGTACTCCAAAGAAATTCAATTCCTTAGCGTTATGACAATGCAAGCATGCGTTTCCGATAGTGCTACCACTTGTACTTATTTCATAGTTTAAATACTTCTCCTTGTCAGCATTCAATGCTAGAATAACACTATCATGTGAACATACTTTCTTAAAATGCTTCAAACTCACTTCTTAGAGATATGATTTGTGTTTATTGTTCAACTCTGTAAAAAATAGTGATTTAATACATCAAATAAACTAGGTAGTGTCGATATTCGGACATACAGTACCAGTGGAAAAGCCACATTATGTCTCTGAGCAAGCATAGAGAACAATTGTTAGAGCCATAAGCATATTTCATGTAATTTTAAGATACGTAAAAAAAGTTGAATAATTTCGAAGTCCAAAAAACAAATTTAGTCCAATAAAAAAAAGTGCTACTACAAACAATATTTTTCAAATAATCAAAGTCACGACTAACATTTCTATCATTCTCATTTTGAATTTGTAAAATATTGAATGTGATTTTTTTCATGTTTTAAGTATGTTACATGTCATTCTAAGAGATGTAAAAAAAAGTTGGTTTGGAGGGGACCCTTTGTAGTTTGGTGATAGGAGACCTTTGGGGGTTGAGGTCCCTGATGGTTAGGATCATTGGTGCTTATGATCCTTCACGGTTAATACTCATACACATCTCACTACTTGATTTTTAAGGATTTCGATGGATTGTTCTGAATTTCTTTATTAAAATTCTTTTCTTGCTATCAACATCTCTCTTAGTATCAACTTTTTAGTATACTATAACGTTAGACCCTATTTTAAATTGGCAACATGTTCAAACACCACTTGTATATTATGCAGAACACATCGAAGAAGTAAAGTTAGGTCAGGTCACAATGTCATTCTATCTTCGTTATCCATTTTCATAGATTTATGTTGTTCCAAATTTAGAACAAATTGCCTGAGTTAATAAGCCCTTTGGGGCTACCTTAACTGGTAATAAGTTTAACCCTTGCTTGCCACCTTTATACAATCCAATCCTCAAATGTTATCTAGGTCCGTTTTCTCCTATTATTCAATTAAGATCGTTCATACAGTCCAATTCACAAATACTATATCTTTTTTCGCAAATAAAGTTATTTTTTGGTAATTGATTTAACACCATAGGTCAATCAATCAGTTCTGAGTTTAGCATCCTATTCTTTAATTAGTGGCGACGCATTCCTAACAAACTAGTCTTGACTAAAGGCAATTGTCTAAAAAATGGGTGTTGTCTCAGAAACCCGTCTGTTAAGGCATATACCAATCCTATTAATAGCCCGTGGTAATGCATGTACTCGTGCTATTTGAAAAAGGGTATATGTCTCGTAGAAATGGAACATAGGTGCGAAGGGCTACTCACTCACTTTGAAATTTAATATTTCATATTAAAGCTTTAGCTTTATTATATTTAAACTTATATTTCATATAAGTTTTAGCTTTTAATAAGCATTGTGTTTGCCATATTTAGTCCTAAGACCAATCTGTTGAAGCGAAAGAAATAAATCCCTAGAGAGAGAAAAACAAAGCTAAAACGGATATATTACCGTATAATTGAATGAAAAAAATCTGTTCAATTCACAGGATAATTATATTTTACCCACCTTCAAGGTCAAAAATGAGCAGTTTTGTTCTCCAGCTGTATTGATGACAATGCCAGCCGTCTTGGTAGCAATTTCAGCTCCATATTCACTTTTAAAGATTGACATTAGTTTAAAAGGTCCCAGATTGACCAAGAAAATACTGACATCAAGTAGTATCTCTAACCCAAGTTTTCAATGAATCTTAGCCAACTGTTTGGAGTCCAGACCGTGTAGATATGACTCTTTAGATGAAAAAGACCCGGAAATACCAAAGTAAAATCCTAGAAAAAACATGAACAGATGAAAAACAAAGGCAGGCTTGGTATATACAGATTAGGGGCCCTTTGAACCAATATCAGTTGGTCAGAGAAAGGATAATTCCTTGTCTTTGAAGATTTTTATTGTATCTTCATTTTTCTTTCAAAGTGGCACAAAAGTTGCTGTTAAATATATATCTTATTTCTAGCAAAGAGTAAATGACACTTTATATTCGTAAGAGCGCATTAAAAGCCGGAAATCCCACAATCCCAGATGGAGTGGTCACTATATTCTGTTTTTTAAGTTCATTTTCTTACATTTAAAGTGTATGAACTCGTTTTCACTCGATTTTTTTTCGTTATGTTTTAATTCTCGTTACCTTTGCACAAATTTGTCATCTTGTGTTTATTCTGCCTATTTTCTAATTGTCTTAAATTTGTCAGAAATTTCTATCTCTGTTCCATTACAATGCAATATAGCAACAGGAGGGATACAGTTGTCTGTTAGTTTGATAATGGTTGGACTATCAAACTATTGGTTTAATTTTTAAACAACCAAATAACTGAATCCCTGCTTTTGCTTTATTGCATTGTTTGGAAACTAATTGTGACTGAAATTGCTTACTACTTAGCAAAGATGTAAGTTGGTTTTCAAAAAACGCATCTTTGGATAACTTCTAATCACTCTTTGATTCAGAGCTAGGTTTCCTTATTAGTAGCCAGAATGATTTATCCCAATTTAAAAATAGAATTGCTGTTAGGAGTGACTTATTTGCCAGATTTAATTAAAATATTTTAAACCTGAGAAGAGGAGTCAAATTATCAATTTCTAAATCTTTCCAAACAGCAAAACTGAGATGAAAATTAATTTTCTTTTTATCACCATTTAACAACATTTCATTTGGACCTTAAACAAAGATTTGAAAACATTCTTTACTTGGATGAATTTTAAAAACTTTTTCAACAGCATATTTTTTTCAAAGAAAAGTAAAAGCTACACCAAATCAAAGATGGGCATGCATAAAGTCAAATAATTCTCAAGCATAAAACAACCATAGCTCACCATCAATAGATAAATGATACCCAAACACGACCAGAGTAGAAATTAAGAGGAGTAGGGCTGATACCCTCCCCATGCCATTGAAGGACGAGAACATAATTTGCACTTCACTGAAGACAATCCTTATTTCAACTAGTGTTTTTCTATTTTTCATAATATCGATAAAAAAATCACCATCATAACATTAAACAAAGATTACCCCCAACAAAATATATGACGAATGATAGTTTATGTATATATATATATATCATATATATAATATCATATGTTTAAAACTATGTAGTTTCTTAAGTGCAAGTAACAATTTTTTAAAACCTTAAGCTAATCTGAAAATAAAATGTGTGAGTTATTTTAAAATCAAGAATTTAAAAACAATTTTTATCAGTTGGTTACAACTAAAAATCATTACAAGGGCTAATAGTATTAGTGTGAAGCTTTCAGGGACTTCCTATATTTCATTTACGGATGGAACTTTTCTGCAGTAAGAATTCGTCTTATCCTTTGAGAAATCCATTTTTGGGGGAGAGGCCATGTCCCATGGCTAACTCTATCTCTCATCGGGTCCAAGGCTCACTACTACTAGCTGAAAATTGCTATGAGACAGCAGTATTGTTGATGAGTAACACCCTTCTATTACCACTACTACTAACCACTCACCAAACCACCAAGCTGTCTGAGGCCAACATAGCGAAGTATGCTCCTCTTCCATCCCAGTATATTCAAAACTTCCCTCTTTACTCCCTCCCAGGAAGTTCCTATTTCCTTTAAATATTTTTTTATGAAATCATCAGTAGTCTGTTACATAAAGGCACTGATCCTGCAGCTGAGGCATCAATATACAGTGCAGTTTTACCGGGACATTTAGTTACCATGGTCATTCAACTATTATCATGACTGGTATATGCCTTAGAAGACAGGTTTCTGACTCGATAAAGTGAGCAAACACGTTATATTTGGAACTAGGGACGAGATTGTGTAATGCAACCAGACGGGTATCAGTGCCAAAACTTAAGATCGTCAAATTGCGCATTAAAATGTTTAATATGCTTTACTATAAAAAATACCGGTTACAGTCATAGGGTAAGAAAATTATGTTTTTCGCATAAATAATTTTCTTTACTAAAGATACATCCAAGCCACGCATGTTTCTGACTCAAAAATTGTCAAACAGTAATAAGCTCTAGGCTGAAGGTACCTCGCATCATGTCTAGAATTGATTGGCATATGGTGTTAAATCATTTACCAAAAAAAATAACTCTATTTGCGATAAAGGGTATAGCCTTTGCGATTTGGACTGTATGAACGATTTTAATTGTTGATTGAATAATAGGGGTGTGAATGATCCGTATTAATGATCGGATAGTATGAAGGTGGTAACGAAGGGTTAAACTGATTAGCAGTTAATGTAAGCCCGAAGGGGGTGTTAACTAAGGCCATTTATTATAAATTTGGAATAGCATCAATCTATGGGAATGGTTAACGATGATAAAATGCCCCTGTGAGTTGATCTAGCTTTATTTCACCGATGTATTCTGTATAATATACAAATACTCAGAGACAAGATGTGGTACCTTGTCACTGTTACATTCTCTTGATTTTTCAAAGTTCATTTTGGATTTCTTTTTGTTGAAATGTCAGAATTAGATTATTTCAGTAGTATTTTGTCGTGGTTTACCATGTCACTGTTACATTCCGAAGATATTTCAAAGTCCATTTTGTTTGTTTTTTTGGTTGAAATGCAAGAGTTGGAATATTTCAGTAGTGTTTTGTCGTAGTTTACCTTGTCACTGTTACATTCTCTTTAAGTTTCAAAGTTTGTTTTTGGTCTATTTCATTGAAATGCAAGAGTTCGCATATTTCAGTAGTGTTTCGTCGGGGATTACCATGTCACTCTTACACTATCTTGATGTTTCGAAGTAAATTTTAGATTTTTTTTTTCTTTAAATGCAAAATGTTGAATATTTCTGTAGTGTTTGTCGTGGTTCACCTTGTCCCTGTTACATTCTCTCGATGTTTCAAAGTTCATTTTGGATTTCATTCGTTGAAATGTAAGAGTTGGTATATTTCAGTACTGTTTTGTCGTGGTTTACCTTGTCACTATTACATTCTTTTGATGCTTCAAAGTTCATTTTTGATTTTTTTTGTTGAAATGTAAGATTTGAATTATTTCAGTAGTGTTTGTCGTGGTTTACATTGTCACTGTTTCATTCTCTTGATGTTTCAAAGTTCATTTTGGATTTCATTCGTTGAAATGTAAGAAATGGAAATATTCCAACTTTTACTTTCAACGAAAAAAAAACCCAAAATGAACTTTGAAACATCAAGAAAATGTAACACTGACAAGGTAAATCACGATAAACACTACTGAAATATTCCAACTCTTACATTTCAAGGGGAAAAAATATAAAATGAACTTTGAAACATCAAGAAAATTTAACTGTAACAAGGTAAACCACGAAAAAACACTACTGAAATATTCCAACTCTAGCATTTCAAGGAAAAAAAATCCAAAAATGAACTTTGAAACATCTAGAGAATGTAACAGTGACAATGTAAACCCCGACGAAAAACTACTGAAATATTCCAACTCTTACATTTTAATGAAAAATGAAATGAAATCTCAAATGAACTTTGAGACATCTTAAGAAAGTAGCAGTGACAAGGTGAACCGCGACGAAACACTACTGAAATATTTCAACTCTTACATTTCAGCGAAAAATAAATAAACTTTGAAACATCAAGAAAATGTAACAGTTACAATGTAAACCGCAACAAAACACTACTGAAATATTCCAACTCTTACATTTCAACGAAAAAAATCCAAAATGAACTTTAAAACATCAAGAGAA
Source organism: Artemia sp. Qi Xiang Cuo (assembly GCF_049724085.1). Lineage (NCBI taxonomy): Eukaryota > Metazoa > Arthropoda > Branchiopoda > Anostraca > Artemiidae > Artemia > Artemia sp. Qi Xiang Cuo. Next base: position 65,334,660 of record NC_142803.1, on the reverse strand, counting down.
TGTAACTGTGACAAGGTAAACAACGACGAAACACAACTGAAATATTCAAAATCTTACACTCCAACGAAAACAATTCCAAAATGAACTTTGGAATATCAAGAGAATGTACCAGTGACAAGGTAAACCACGAAAAAACACTACTGAAATATTCCAACTCTTACATATCAATGAAAAAAAAAATCCAAAATGAACTTTGAAACATCTTCAGAATGTATCAGTGACATAGTAAAGCAAGCTAAAACACTACTGAAATAAGCCAACTCTTATATTTCAATGAAGAAAATCCAAAATGAACTTTGAAGCATCAAGAAAATGTAACAGTGACAAGGTAAACCACGAGAAAACAGTACTGAAATATTCCAACTCTTACAGTTCAATGAAAAAAAAAATCAAAAATGAACTTTGAAACATATTCATAATTTAGCAGTGACAATGTAAACCACGACAAAACACTACTGAAATATTCCAACTTTTTCAAATATATTCCAAATATTCCAACATTTCAAGGGAAACAAAAAAAAATCTAAAATGAACTTTGAAATATCAAGAGAATGTAACAATGAATAGGTAAACCACAACAAAACACTACCGAAATATTTCAACTCTTACATTTCAACGAATGAAGTCCAAAATAAACTTTGAAACATCAAGAGAATGTAATAGTGAGAAGGTTAACCACGACAAAACACTACTGAAATATTCCAACTCTTGCATTTTAACGAAAAAAATCCAAAATGAACTTTAGAACATCTTCAGAATGTAACAGTGGCACGTTAAAACACGAAAAAACACTAATAAAACAATCCAACTCTTATATTTCAACAAAAAAAAAATCCAAAATGAACTTTAAAGCATCAAAAGAATGTAAGAGTGGTTACAAGGTAAACCACGAGAAAACACTACTGAAATATTCCAACTCTTACATTTCAACAAAACAAAAAATCAAAAATGAACTTTGAAATATCTTCAGAATGTAGCAGTGACAAGATAAACCACGACAAAGCACTACTAAAATATTCCAACTCTTGCATTTCAACAAAAAAAAATCCAAAATGAACTTTGAAGCATCAAGAGAATGTAACAGTGACAAGATAAACCACGACAAAAACAGTACTAAAACGATCCAACTCTTACATTTTAACGACAAAAAAAAATCCAAAATGAACTTTGAAGAATCAAGAGAATGTAATAGTGACAAGATAAACCACAACAAAACAGTACTGAAATATGCCAACTCTTACATTTCAACGAATGAAATCCAAAATGAACTTTAAAACATCAAGAGAATGTAACAGTGACAAGGTAAACCACGAAAAACACTACTGAAATATTCCAAATCTTACATTTCAACCAAAACATCCAAAATGAACTTTGAAACATCAAGAAAATGTAAACGTGACAAGGTAATCCATGACAAAACACTACTGAAATATGCCAACTCTTACATTTCAATAAATGTAATCCTAAATGAACTTTGAAACATCAAGAGAATGTAAAAGTGACAAGGTAAACTACGACAAACACTACTGAAATATTCCAACTCTTACATTACAATTAAAGAAATCCAAAATGAACTTTGAAACATCATGAGAATTTAACAGTGACAAGGTAAATCATGACAAAACACTACTGAACTATTCCAACTGTTACATTTCAAGGGAAAAAAATCTAAAATAAACTTTGAAACATCAAGAGAATGTAACAGTGACAAGGTAATCCACGACGAAACACTACTGAAATATGCCAACTCTTAGATTTCAATAAATGTAATCGAAAATGAAATTTGAAACATCTTCAGAATGTAACAGTGACATGGTAAACCACGACAAAATACTACTGAAATAATCTAACTCTTACATTTCAACTAAAAATTCAAATTGATCTTTAAAACACCAAGAGAATGTAACAGTGACAAGGTACCACATTGTGTCTCTGAGCAAGCATAGAGTACAATTGTTAGAGCCATAAATATATTTCATTTCATTTTAAGATATATAAAAAAAAGATAAAAAGTTGAATAATTTCGAAGTCAAAAAAAGTTTAGTCCAATAGAAAAAGGGGCTACTACAAACAGTATTTTTCTAATAGTAAAAGCCACGACTAACATTTCTATATCCTTCTCATTTTGAATTTGTAAAATATCAAACGTAAATTTGTTATATTTAAAGTATGTTATGTGTTTTTCTATGAGATATAAAAAAAGTTGAAAAAATATATCATGTTAAAAAAATAAGAAAGAAAAGTTAAAAAAAACTTAAAAAAATTAAAAAAATGGGGGGGGGGGTACCAAAAAGTTGGGGGATGGGTCCAAAACTTTGGGAGGAGGAGGAACCCTGGTGGTTCGGGTCATTTGTGCTTATGATCCTTGATGGTTCATTATCATATACACCTTACTACTTGATTTGCAAGGATTTTTAAGGGTTGTTCTGAATTTCATTATTAAAGTGTTAAACCATATTTTATATTGACAACATTGTTCAAATGGTATTTGTGTATTATACAGAACACATCAGTGAAGTAAAGCTAGGTCAACTCACAGGGCCATTTTATCATCGTTAACCATTCCCATAGATTGATGCTATTCCAAATTTATAATAAATGGCCTGAGTTAACAACCCCTTCCAGCTTACCTTAACTGCTAAGCAGTTTAACTCTTTTTTACCACCTTCATACGAGCCAATCACTAATTAGGATAATTCACATCCCTATTATTCGATCAACAATTTAAATCGTTCATACAGTCGAATTCGCAAATGCTATGTCCTTTTTCGCAAATAGAGTTATTTTTTGGTAAATGATTTAACACCATATGCCAATCCATTCTAGAAATGATGCTAGGTACCTTCAGCCTAGAGCTTATTTCTGTTTGACAATTTTTTTTTGTCAGAAACATGCGCGGCTTGGATGTATCTTTAGTAAAAAACACTATTTATACGAAAAACATGATTTTCTTACCCTATGACTGAAACCAGTATTTTTTTATAGAAAAGCATATTAAACCTTTGAATACGTAATTTGACGATCTCAAGTTTTGACACTGAAACCCGTCTGGTTGCATTACACAATCTCTTCCCTAGTTCCAAAAATAACGTGTTTGTTCACTTTATCGAGTCAAAAACCTGTCTTCTAAGGCATATATCAGTCATTATAGTAGTTGAATGACCGTGGTAACTCAATGTACCGGTTAAACTGCGCTGTATATCCATGCCTCAGGCGTAGAATCAGCGCCTTTGTATAAAATACTACCATCATCCCACCCCAACCGCGGTCATCCTGCTTTCCGTTTAGCCCTACATGGTTAGCCAAAAAGAACAATCCGGCAATCTTTCATCTTCAGCCGCAGAAAGGGCTCTAGCCATTTCAGTATTTTTCCAATTATAGCCCTAGAGAGCAGAATTGAACCATCCTTTTCGTACAGACTTTCTGTTTGAAATACAGTCTGTCAGCCTGGTATCCAGAACAATCTGTATGCAATTTCTCTGGAAAATATCAAGCAGATCTTTCAGAGCACCTATGCTTCAGAACCGTGTTTGACCACTGTCATCAATGTGGCTTCCAATATTCTAACCTTGGTTTGCGGACTTATATTCCTATTCTTCCAAACTTTGTTTAACCGTGAAAAAGATCATTTGCCTTGGCTATTATACTTTTGAGATCTTCACTGCTCCCACCGTTTTTACACATAATACTAACCAGGTAAGTGAAGCTGTCCACCGGATCAATTTTTCGTTATCCAATGTCACCTTTTTATCTCCATTTATTCCTAGTCTTAGCGACTTAGTTTTCTTAACATTAATCTTAAAACCTATTCTAGCACCTTGAACTCTTGCAAAACCTCAAAAATTTCCTTCATTTTGCTCAAAAATTCATCAAAGATGCTTAAGTCATCAGTATAATCCAAGTCCACGAAAATTTTCTTCCCCATTTGATTCCGTGTTCTCCCAGTGCCTCTACTAAGCTTCTTAGTACAAAGTCCATCAAAATAATCCATATAAAGGGGGATAGAACACAACCCTGTTTAACTCCTGATTTAATACAAACCAGCTGCTAACCTCGTTTCCTAACTTAACCACAGCACTATTAATCTCGCATATAACACAAATCACTTTAAAGTAAATTTCTGCTATACCGTACAAGGTTAGTACAAGGGGATCCCTAAGTCTAAAAGTATTATATTACTAATTAACTTACTACCTACAGACACCAGGTTTATACCCAAATAATTATCCCACTCACTCTTTATTACCTTTATTATACTGTGGTTTAAGTAGGCTTTTTCCTAAAATTGATAGGTACTTATATTTTCAAAAATAATGTTCATATTTTCCAACAAATTATTTTTAACCTAAGAGCTACCATATTTATGAGACTCATTTACCATACTATCATAACCTGGGGCCTTATTATTTCTTAGTTCTTTTAGTACTGTCATTATTTCTTCCTCACAAAAAAAATCTTTCTTCACATCCAAGGTATCACAAACTTTTTTATTTTCCTCTACATCTTTCCCTACATCTCTATCTCGGCTTAGAACAATCTGAAAATTTTCTGCCAATGTCCTTTTACTTATTCCTATCACTAATTGTGGGCCCATTCCTATCAACCAGTACTTGGTAACGAACTCTAAGTATGGAGTAGCCTGGCTAAATAGTAACCAAAACTCTAAAAATCGGAATTTTTATACCAATTGAGATATAAAAAGAATCGGCTTATTATGTTCTTTAAAAATATTAATTTCATTAAGTTTACTCTTACCTATCAAAGGCTATGACCCTGAGAAAATCTGCCTGACTTTTGACAAAGTTGGGAAACACCCCGTAAGAATTATAAGATCTTAATGAAAATCACACCATCAGATTCAACATATCAAACAATCTTGCTGAAGAGGTTCAAGTTCAAGATCCATTTATTTCCATAAGTGACAATAACAAAAACAATATACCAAAGGGCTCAATGGCCCGTTATTTGGTAAACCACACAGAAAAAATGACCAATATTAAAACTTGGCATAAACAATGTCTAATTTATAAATCTATAAGGAAAAGAGGTTAACTCACCAACAGTCCATTCGAAACAGCGACTCTCCTATCACCCGACAACAAATAAGAAAAAAAATTCTCTACATCATCGAGGATCCAACGCCAACGAAAAAAAAAACACCATAAAACAACTATAAATTATTTAATAAGAAACTTTTCATCTGTCTCTTAAAGGAGCCAAGTGTTCGTGACTGACGAATCTCAGCAGGAACCAAATTCCAAGCACGTCCCACAGTCACGATCAGACCACAAAGTCTGAACGAACCGAGGGAGTAGCCTGAATCATCTCATCTTCCCAGTTTCGAACTGTGCACGAATTTACTTCCCCTACTAGCTCAAGTAGTCCAGAAAAACAAAATGGGAGATCTCTGTGGAAGAATTGATATGCCAACGAAGATAGAGATAAAACATAAATATCTCTAATCTTAAGGAGATCAACAGGAGTGTGAGTAGTTGACTGGAGAACTCTTACCACTTTCTCATGAAGAAGATGACCAGGAGCAAGTACAGAAGAAAGTGTAGACATCCACACAGACGAACAGTAACATATATAAGGGAAAACGAGAGAGAAATATAAGAGACGGAGTATAGGAAAAGGAAATAAACGCTTTAATTTACAGATGATTCCAAGTCTACGGGAAATTTTCACCCGTATTACTTGAACATGCCACTTTAACAATAAATTTTCCTCCAAAAGAACTCCCAGGAACCGCACATATCAATCCGGGGGACGACTTATGGAGCCTCTCGGTGTAAGAAGCTCAGTAATTGTGGGGCAGCTCAAAACTGTACGGGAAAAAATAAGAAGGTACCACTTTTTTACATTTAAGGCTAGTTGATTTATGTCAAACCAATTGAGTATCTTCTCAGTCATTGCTTGAAGCTTTAGAATAAGGGATGACTCATCGGGAGCTGCAGCACGTAGAGTAGTGGCATCAGCGAATGCTACCAGTTCTTTTCACCTATCAGATGTGGACACCGACATAGTCTGAGAGTGACATTTGTGACACAATCCACAGCAGACATCGGGGATTGGGGTGTTAAGAAGTCGGTAGAGGTCATTCACATATATCAGGAAGAGGGTTGGCCCAAGAATAGAACCTTGGGGTACTCTGTATTCAATTGGAACTTCCTTGTCTGTATCTTCCATGGCAATAGATCTGTCAGTAAGGTATGAATAGAACCAAGACAATGCTTCCCCACGCACACCATGATGAGAAAGTTTACCAATGAGGATCTTGTGTGTAAGGCTATCAAAAGCTTTCTTTACATCAAGAAAAATGGCTGCAGGAATAAGATTAGAATCTAAAGATTGTCATATGAACTGGAGAAGTCTATCACAAGCATGTTCTGTAGAAAACTTTGCCCAAAACCCAAACTGATGTTGATGGAAAAAAAATTTGCTTCAAGAAATCTCACCAGACGTTTGAACTTTGGCTTTTCAAATACCTTAGAGAACACTGACAAAAGAGAGATCGGCCTATAGTTCCCACGATCCTCACGGTCACCTCCTTTAAAGAGAGCTATCACACGCTATAATTTAAGACGTTGAGGAAATACTCCTAGTTGAAATGACCTATTAATCAAATGGCAAAGTGGGGTGATAATCAATGGAAGGATATGTTTAATTGCTTTAGCAGAAATTTTGTCAAAACCTGCTGAAGAATTCTTTAAAGACAAAACAATATTTGTAATTTCCGTCACCGTAACGTCCTCAAGAACCATTGATTTCAAGCACGGGGGGCCTAGGAGCGGCTTCCAAGTCTGTGACACCGAGCAGTGGGTAACGCTATTAGCAGTTGATTTCCCTATCTCCGCAAAGAATTTGTTCATATGATGTCATACTTGCCCCTTTTCTGTGATAAGTTGATCGTCTACAATAAGAGACTTAGGGAGACCTTCTAGTTTTTTGGATGGCCGACTAACTTCCTTAATCACGTCCCACGTCTTCCTTGTATTTTTACCACAATCATCAAATCTCTGTAAAATATACTGTTTTAGCTTTCCAAATAATTGATTTCAGCATATTACGGTACAACTTGTCACGTGAACACCAGTGACGACAAACTCCTAATCCGAATTGAAAAGGCTATGAAACGAACCTGTTTATTTTGCTCTGAAACAAAAAAAAATAACAAGTAAAATAGCACAGGAAGGTGCAACTACTGTGGGTAAAGAAAGACAAATGAAAAGGAAAAATACCAAAAGACAAATAACATTAACGAACAGCAAATTTTTTTGAAGATATAATATATTAAGCGGAAGCGAGCACTCACTAATAATCATGCGTAAGAATCGAAATCCGAATTGGCCGCGGAGAAAACTAGGGTAAGCGGGTCGTAGCACGCGTCATCAACCTTGATCCAGTTAGAACTAAAAGTCTTTTTAGATTCTAGCCATAACCTTGTCCGCTTCTGAACGACTTTGGTATGAGACACTTTATCGGAGACAAGTTTACAGTTTTATAAATTCTAAGCCGTACTCAAAAGTTCTTTCCAACGTCTAGCCAGCTCGAATGGAAGGTAAATACTGACGATTTACCCCGTATTTCCTAGATTACCAACATAAACCATAATATTGTCCTTATGTCGAAGATTTAGAACAGATACAAGAATAGGGTCCGATGCCGGACGCGAGTTTTGTTTCCTGGGACTTTTAGCCTTGCTTCTATCTCTATAGATGGCCGTGAACTTAATATCCCTGTAGTTCCGTACCGACATTTCTGACCAAAAATCATTAACGGTTTCTTTAATATCTTCATTTTCCTTGTTAGGAATTCCATGGATAAGAAGATTCTTGCCTTTAACATACAATTCAGTTCTTAAAACCTGGTTTTTAACTACCACAAGAGCAGATTTCAAGCCAGTGTTCTTTTGTTTCAACGCTGCATTCTCCGTACGAAAATTTTCTACCAGTTGCTTTAAGTTGTCCATACGCTCATCCAAATACTTTTTCGTGAGAGACATCACTAATCATATTGTATCGGTAATTAATATATCGCTAAATATACAGTACGCTCGCTTCTTTCCTCAACTCATCAAAATGACATTTCAAAGAAACTTACGAGCGTGGGTCCCTTTCTTCATAAAATCCAAATATGAGGGGCCCCGGAATCAACAGTGCAATAATTGATATACAACTGGATTTCACAGTTGAGAACTATCACGAAGTAAAAGTGATGTCTTGCCTTGACAAGCGCTACTTCAGTACTGTTCCCAGCACCTATCGGACAAGATGTGTCACCTATCTGAAAAAATGTGTAATTTTGTATTTTTTGCCAGAAGAAAGATCACGGATGCATCTTCGTATGTTTTTTTCCCAGGAGTGATGCATCAACCCAGTAATCCATTAATTTTGGGAAAAACTCATTCAAACGGAAATTAAAAGTTCTAGTGCCCTTTTTCAATTATTTAAAACATTGGTCGGCAACTAAGCCTCCTAGACACCTCTTTTTTTAAGAATCATCCGGTCAAAATTTTGAAAAAGCTGCTTTGTTGAGCATAGTTGAAAGGCCGATATGCCTTTCGAGATAACACTATCCCTCACAACCCCTGGGGAAAGGTCTTTGAGTTATAAAATTTGCACATTGTTTACGTAAAGCATTTGTTGTTGGGAAGTATGCACACATTTTTCGGTGAAGGGGGGCAGATTTTTTTTCTGGGAGGATTTTCCACGGGGAGAATTTTCCATTGGGAGGAAAGTCTCTAGCAGGTGAATGGTTCAGGATAAATTTTACACTGGGGGATTTGCCAGAATTCCAATACGAAATTCTTGTTGTGTCCTGCTTTTTCTTTACCGACTCAATTTTACGCTGGAGATATTAAGAGTAATTTTTTGCAGTAAATTTTCACCTGGATTGAAATGTCTAGAGGTTATATCCGTCGGGATGAGGTAATTTTCCGTGGAGGTACAGCCAGATTTCCTGAAAATATTTAAAAGAAAATTAGAAATTAAATGAAAAACAAGTCTCCCCCTCCTCAGTACCTCTTTCTCTACGCTGAAGTTCGGATTTTATCCCAATTCTTTAAGAACGATTCCTGAGACACAAGATTCTTTTAACTAGAACAACAAGAAGCTTTTCTAAAAGTACCAAAAACTTTAGCATAAAGAGTGGGGTGCTATGGAGGAGGCAGCCCATCTCATATAAGTAATAATTTATGTTCGTTTTAAGTTTTAATGTTGCTGCTCCTTACTTGTAGTTGATAAAACTATTTGTTCCTCTAACTTTTAACTGGAAAAGGACCGGGGACAAAAGGTGTTTGATAACTCAGGCACATTTCAATTATCGACCTAAGAGTAAAAATTCTGTCAACACATCCTACCTTTTCTAAAACCAGACTGTTCTTCTCTTATAACTTTGTATATAGCATCTCTCAGTCTTAAAACTGCCATATAACTAAGTAATTTTTTACCTACAGAGACCAAAATAATGCCTCGCTAATTGCAACAGTCACTCTCATCATCTTTGTTATACAGTGGTATAATTTAGGTTTTCCTTAAATCGCTAGGTACTTCCTCCTTAAAAAAATCATATTAATAATCTCCAGCAGCTTATTTCAAACCTCAGAGCCACCATATTTAAGAAACACATTTACCACATTATCAGCATCTGGAGCCTTATTGTTTTTTAATTCTTTCACAGCTGTTAGTGAAAGCTATTAATCTGTCAACACATCTTCTTTCACGTCCAAGGTATCTCAATTTTTTCTTTTCCTCTGTATCCCTTCCTTCAACTCTATCTTAGTTTAGCACAAACTCCATATTTTTCTTTAACCCTTTCATTATCACTAATTGGATCCCGATTCCTATCTTTAACTGGGACAAGTCCGGATTGACTTCTTCCTCTCAATTTATTAACATGTCAGTACAATTTTTCACTATTCTGCCGTCTAGCTGCAGCTTTCAGATCCTCAGCTATTTTGTCATTGGCCTGCACTTCACTTTATATTTTCATACTTTCTCCACTTTCTTAACATTTCTTTTAATTTCATATGATCTATCACTCAGATAATTCCTGTAGGGGCCTCATCTCCTGTCTACTAAACATAAAGCTGTAGCTTTTTTATTCTCTAACTGAAAAATTTAACTATAGAAATTATCTTTTCTAATATAAGAATCCACGGTAACTATAATGGGATCGGCCATTTTTGGAATTTGTAGTAAGTCCATGAATGATCTTGAAACAGAGTTACTGCAAATTATGAGAAGTATAATACTACCATCGAAACTTGGATAAAACACAGATTTTAGTCAGGAGAGCCCTAAAAAAAAAAATAAAAAAAATAAGGATTGATGACTAATAATGACTTTTAACAACTGCAAAGCAAATTTTATCTTAATATAATTGAAAGAGAAGGCTCAGCAGTAAACGGCATTGCAAATCTGGTTATTTTTTTATACCTTTAGAAGAAGAATGTGACATAATTGCCATGGTGGCAGTTAAAGTTGGAGATATATAAATACCCTAATTTAATTTTTCTGAAATTGCGTACCTTTATGTTTTTTTGTATGCGCAATAACCGTCACCCTCTATATTATCCTTCTGTCAAGAACCAGTGACAGTTTGAAACTAAGCCTGTTACCATGATAACATGATTATAGAGACGGAAAAGGTTATTTGGAACATTTTATATATAAAGGAATACAATTTCAGAAGTAAAGGACCTTAGTGCATTAATTTAAAAAAAAGAAAATTGTGGATAAAAAGCAAACAAAAGCAGAAGCACCTGGCATATCAGTTTTTCCAGAACTTAAAAATAATAAAAATTAATTAAATAATAAATGGCTTATCTCTTTTATATAAATATCTTGTATATATATTAGAAGAATTACCAATATTGTTTGTGGGATACACAGCAATTGGGATAAAATAGCTTGAAGGAGGACCTCAGATGGTCCCTCGAAACTGTTGCTTTGAATGTAAATTCCTCGTTTCATGCCAGTCAATTAATACCTAACTGTTGGGCTTCCACCCCTTGTTTCTTTTCTTTTAAGATAAATGACCTATTTTCTTTTCTGGAATTATTTTTGCCTACAAGATGATTTTCAATCGTAAGTTAAACTCTCATCGTCAAGGCAACCATTTTGCAAGAGAAAATAAATATAATTCAGTATGAGTCATCACATGGGCTAATTAAATTTCATGTCATTGATTCTGAAAATATGTGTAGGGTACATTCGATTGAGAGACTTGATACATTTGATTGGACTGCGTCACACTGAGCCACACCCTAAGTGTCAAGATTCTTTTTTGTGGTAAAATATTATAAGTTAGTCTTTTTAGAGAATTTGTATTGAGAAATTGATATGTTTTGCGCCCTTTTGGAAGATTACAAGTAAGCTATTTTTAACAGCTGTGTAGACTATTTTTCCAGGAGCCCAGACAAGACAGGAAAAGAGTTGCTAGAGATACCATCATTTACTATATCGACAGGAGGGTCCGTTTACCCTCCAAGGAGATAGATAAAAGATTTTAGTGGTGACCCAGGTTGGGTGCACTCTTGGTCTAGAGATTGGCCGTTTGACCATTCGATTACGTTATCATACCCTAGTGCAGGGCGTACCGCACTAGAGTATTGACATACTCTATATTTACGCAGCTAAAGCGGTAACGGCAGGCATTCCATTACAATATTCGGCACCAGCAAAACTTCCCTTTCAGTTAGTAGTGTAGCACCATTTTCGCGGCAATATCTGGAGGCACTCGTGGCTTGCCAGTCAAACAGTGGTGCCAGCGATGTTACCACTAAAACTAAAACCTACTGAAGCTGGAGTACAGAATCTTGGAGTCCTAAGGAGTCCACTCCTGGATTTTGAAAAATACAGCTTTGAGGGGTATTTTCCTTGAAAAAGAAAAAATATAAATCCCACCCACTAAAAACATTTGTACTCTCGCGGAGTACAGAGGGAAAGAAAGCAAAAAAGGAAGAAGAAAGAAAGAGAAGAAAAAAAAGAAAAAACATCAGCTTGTGGAGATAGGGATGGGATTTACAAAACATTAAAGTAACTTAATAATACGTTCAATCCGTCACTTTAGGCGAAAAGGACTATCTCTTTCAATTTCTTTTTATATATATAGTGATGATGATTCACTTTCTGTATAAAATAGCTTATATTTATTGGCAATCTGTGGAATTTGATATCTCGATCTGAGTCTTGATCTCTTATTTTTAACAAACAGAAAAAGAAATTTAGTCCTAGCTCTTAATAAATGGCAATGCTTAGTTTCAAGCAGAAGTGTCATACTATGGAAATAATAATATATAAGTTTGATCTTTAAAAACCATATGCCCAAATTACTGTAAAACGTGTGGTGCAAAATAAGAATATAAAGAAATAAAAAAGATGTTTCAGTTTCAGATAAATTTTCTGTCTTACTAGGGTGTTAGAATATGGTCCGGATTTGTTATTGATTTATTTTGAACAATTTGGAGCCCTCATAAATGTGAAGGGAAAAACAACACCCAAAGCGCTAGGGAAATATTGAAAATAGCATTCAACTAATGAAAAATATGAAGTGCTCGTGATTTGGTTTGGAAACAGAAAATTTAATCTATGCAGACAACCTAGATTATTGGACACTGTTGCAACGTGTTTATTAATATGTGCTTTAAACTACAAAGCTAAATTTGTCAAAGGCTTGCAATTTTGAAGATCATTTATAGTAATGAAAAAACAGCATTGGCACAAATACAGACCTCTAGGATACCCCTAAGTTTTCTAATGGGAAAATATGAGAGGATTCCTCGCCAACTTGAACTTTAAAACTTCTTTCAGATAAATATGATCTCATAAATCAGAAGCTATTCCAAGAATTCCTATATTTTCCAAATTATCAAGAAGAATTGTGAGGTCTAATATATAAAATGCTTTGTTAATGTAAAAAAATATAGAAGCCACCAGATAATTATCATCCATAGCATCAGATAAAAAATGATGTAAAGCAGTTTCTGTTCGCTCTGTTGACCTACTACTCAAGAAACCAAACTCATTGGGAAAGAAAAATATTTTTTTACAAAAAATGAAGAAAACACCTAATCTTCACTATCGTCATTTTGCAGTTTCTGAAGCCTTAGGAGGGAAGGTATATATAAATTAAGGATAGAAGATTTAAAACATCTTCCATTGAGATATTTTAAGCTCTGATCTCATTCGAAAGGCCTTAAATTATCAGTTTTAGACCAACAACTTGGTAAAAGCCTAGAATTGAGGTTGTTGAGAAAGAAATATTTTAAGAAAATTATTCTTACTTCACAGCATGCCAAATAATCGTAGTTAAACCCTCAAACAGCAGCTAAACTATACTTTACCTTCCCTTCTTCCTAATATTCCAATATATATTCTTTTCCAAATTGTATATTTCCCGTTATCTTTTTTGGTTCTTGATTTTGTCACAAATACTTCACTTAGTGTACATAAGGCGCATAATTTGGCTATGGAGCAGAGGTAGAGGGGGCAAATGTGCCTCCCAGATCTAGGTTTACCCCTCCTATTGAGATCCCAGTTTGTCCCCAACCCCCCCGCTAAAATTAGGCTTCTTCCAAAATTTTGTCAAATCTATGATATACCTGCATAATTCATGTTTTAAACTGCTATATAGTACCTTTATGGTACCAAACGGCTTGTTTTTCTTTAGTTTTTACTATCACTTTCACTTGATATGGTAAAATTAGCTCCATCTTTGCCCCCCCCCCTCAGAATTTTGGTGAGATTAAACCCCCTGGTGCAGACGCTTTTAAACAAGAGTGATGCAAATAAGTTAAAGAAAATATAGCAATTTTTAAGATTTTTCAATTGTTTTTATTTTCGAATAAATCATAATAAATCAATGCCTCTTGAATGTATACCTTCGACAAAATGGAATTAAATCAAATAACAAGTTTTTTATCAATATTTTAGCACTTTTCTAAGGCTAGAAATAAGGGAAACGGGTATTATCTTATTTGGTTTTTTTAGTTTCCTAGTAAAACAACTATTATCTTTTAAAACAACATAAGAAAGGCATCGATGGGTATAATCACTTAATTCATAGCTCAGTTATGAAAATATCTATAAATTCACCATGACCTCCTCCCCCTTTTCTAACTAGGAACCATGTTTTGATTTTGTAATAGTCATGTAAAATATACCTTTTTCATTTTAGAATTATTTTTTTCGAACTCCCTTATATTTTCAAGCCTTTAAAAATTAAAAAGAATGCCAAATGAAAACAAAGTTAAAACTCACAACCCAGCTGTCTAATTAATCATCTCAGCATCAATGTTCAGAACTACACTGAACATAAACACATTGAAATAAAATTCGTTTCTACTACTCTCAAGGGAATTTTTAATGAAATAGTATAATGTTATGAGCATTATACTTTTACTAACATAACAAGAAAGGTATTTATTTTCTGGTTTCCTTCTGGATCTTTTTCTGGTTTTTGATGGTATAATAATAATTGAGAAACAAAATTGGAAAGTAACGAGAGACCCGATCAAGTAAAGTACTCATCAGTAACACTGTCACTTAATTTGAAAAGTAATACAACACTACACTACACAACATCAGTAACACTAAAATTTGGAAAGAAATGAAAAACCCTATCAGTAAACCCTATCAAGTAACACTCTCTAAAAGCATTACTTAATGACCAGGTGATAAAAAATTAGACAATTTCTGATTATCGATTCCCCCCTCCGCTTGTCAATTATCCAAGCCGTAGGAAACACGCAATCGTCATTCTAGCATGCGCGAAAAGGGGGCTCCCCTTGCGTGCAAAGATTATTTCCAAGAATGTATTAGCCGAGCCATAATATTGGAAATAAATTGCTGGTTCAGGTGTCTAGGGCACTGTTCCATTGGATGGAGATGGTCTTTCAAGTTCATAAGGGAAAAACAGATCATTAGAGTATAATGGAAAACATATTGAAAGAAAATTAAATCTCAAAAAAGTATTACATATTAACCCATGTGTGTGCCGTTTCCAGTTACATACAGGGGTCTCCAACAGGATTTGAAGAAACAGGTAACGTTAGAATTAGATCCCGGCGCCGCGCCGATAAGGGAAACCGGCTGCGGCGAGACCAAAAACAGCGCGCCACGCCACGCCACCTGTACGATGCCGACAGCGCATCGCCGGCACGATAAATGTTGACTGCAAACATTAGTGTTTTCATCAGTCTTTCTCAAATCAAAGCTTAAATTTACAACAGATTCGAGCCTATTCATGAGTTCAAAAATTCACAAGTCGCTGGCTGGAAACTGGTCTTCATCGTTATTCATCGAGACGTCCCCTGAGAGCGGTTTTGTTGTATCTGCAACTTCTTAGGGAAGTAGAGTTAGGACTGCCATCTAACGTGAAATTTTTGCTCTATCTGATTCCGCAAATCATTTTGTTGTAGCTCAGCTAGAAGTGCCCCAATTTTAGATTTCTCTTGTATTTTACTGTTTTGTTAAGAGCGGTTTTGTCGTACCTCATATGGGAAAATTACATGGGCATTTTTGTCGTAATTCCGTCAACGCATACTTTTGAAGAAGAATAGATTAGGTTAAAGCTTCACAATGAGACCCAAACGGACATTGTTTACATCCGCACAAAATGCACAATATTTGCAGGAATCCAGGTACCTCCTTTTTGTATAATATGCAGATTTTTACAGGTCAGGACCCTCTAGAGGAGGAAGGGGTGGAGGTAGGTACTTCAAATACCTTCCCCTAACAGACTTTTGCTTGTAGAGCCATCCTGAAATTTTCATTTTTCTAACCTACGCCCTGTCCAAGATGATTAATAGTAGCTAAAGTATAAGTAAAATCCAGGCTAGTTTAGCTACTGTTTGCTATCTTGGAATGGGGGTTGTTTAAGAAAATGAAACTTTCAGTACTGACTCTAGGTCCCAAAACATACTCTGGGAAGGTATTGCCAAACTTTGATGTTAACCCTCTTCTGATTTCTAAGTCTAAAAAATTTACCTACTTGATATAAATTTTCAACTAGGCTATTGGAATTTCAACAAAGCCACAAGTTACCTTAATTTTCAGTTATGCTATCAGCTTCTTTTTCTTAGATTTAGTTCTGAAAATGCAATTCCTGTTATTTGAATTGAATTTTAAGCATTGTCAATGGTTTTATTTTTAATTTAAGAATTGTAACCTATTTGCCCATCTTTGAAACCTCATAAATTAGAATTGAGAAAAGTTGCGAAGCTGAAAAAAGTCCATGTACTTCATTTGGTACTTGTTGGTTATAGTATCAACCTCAAATTCTTCATCCAAGTTGAACCGGTTTTTCTGATGCTCAATCCTAATGAAATATCACAAAATATGATGAAAATTAAAAACTTTATTAACAAAATTATAGAAATTTTTAGCTCTTGTTCACAACAGGCCATAGCTTATCATTTGTATGACCCCAAATAAATGAATCAAATTGCAGCAACAAATGGCATTCTGCTGTGAGCAAACCACATACTGACATGCAAACCACCTTGTTTCTGACATGCCTTTCTCACACACCTCTAACAAGGCTTTTATCAAAAGAGCATAAAACCATGTTGTGTCCATTGGCACACAGTTTTGGTTTGGGCAACAGCCCCTTATCCTGGAAAAGTCTAATTGCCTCTTCTTCAGCCTTTAGGAAATGTCAAATTTTCAGTTTAACATCTATGTTTAGACACTGCGTATTTTTAAGTCCTGCAGCCTGCAATCAATTGGTCGTACCAAGTTCATCACATTATAGCTTGTTATCGGTTAGGGAAAAATCTCCTGTAAAAAAATCCAACAAACAGGCTCAGTACTGTTTCTACTCAAAGAGATGCAATAGGATGTTCATACTGTACAAAATTCAAGCTGACTTCGTTCGTGTTGCAAAGCATTTCTTTGCAAGGGAAAAAGCGGGGGTTTAGGGGGGCGGTAGACCCCCAAAATAAAAATCTTAACAAAAGAGGCTGCAAAAGCGGTGGGTTTGGGGGGCGGTAGCCCCCCAACTGTACCTCCTAATCCATGTACGTTTTAAGGTTCGAACTTGTGACTCAGCCTCTTTAACTCTTTAGAAAAATTAGTTTTTTTTTAAATAAAGAGGCACAAGTGTGCCTCCTTGAACTTTTCTGACTGGTGTACTCAAGACTTAAGCTATAGTTTTTTGTTTGTTTTTTTTTTCTAGCGAGGAAGATCTATTTTCTGATTCAGAAAAAGGCAGTGATCCTCTCAATTGACCTGAACTAGATGCAAGCAGCCTTTCAGAACTAAATTTCCGAGAATCTGATCAGGAAGTAGCTGCGGCTTTTCAAGAAAATGTGGATTATGATCTCTTTTCAGAGGTTAATGTCAGTGTTGGCTGTGGTTCTAGTTGAAGTGCCATAACAGGTTCAGTGGCAACAGAAAATCTGGAACAACTCGAGATTCCCAATAATGCTAAACCTGTACAAGAAACAACCGAGCCAGATCTAAATAGTCAAAGCAATACAGTGGATCATCCTAATTCACGTAAAAAGACCAGAAAACGAATTTCAGATAGGAAGAACTGGGCTAAGACAAAGATCAAGGCAGCAGTAAACTCTGGTACTGTATATATGAATCCTAACAACCAGAAAACTCATGGAAAAGAGAAGAAAGTGAAGGATGTTGTTTGTAATAAGGATTGTCATTATAATTGAAGTCAGGCTATTGCCTCTGAAGAGAGACAAAAGATTTTTGATGATTTCTGGAAACTAAGCAAGGATATGAAGAAAATGTTTTACTTAAAAACAACTAAGACCGTTCCAACCGAGACTAAAACCAAGAAGAAAGCGGAGACGCGCAGGAGTTGCAAACTGCGATATTATTTTGTCGTTAACACGAAAACAGTCTGGATTTGCAAGACATTTTATTTGGCTACTCTTGATATTTCAGAGAGAATAGTTTACTACGCACATTCAAATGTTGCTACAACAGGAGTGCAAAATCCAAAGGCAATACAGGTTCCTCGAAACAAAACTAGTAACGAGGACATTCAGCTAGTGAAAAAGCATATTGAATCTTTCCCGTGCGTTGAATAGCATTATACTCGAGCCAAGTCTACCAGAAAATTCTTTGAGGCAAATCTAAACATTCGCAAAATGCATGAACTGTATCAGGAATACTGCAGAGAACTAGCAAGAAATGATGTTAGTTAGTTCAAGTATCGTGAGATCTTCAACACGCAGTTTAATTTGTCATTTCATATTCCAAAAACAGATCGATGTGATGTATGCGAGGAAAAACGTGTAAGTGAAGAAAACCGAATTGAAATCGATCAGGAAGTAAAAGACAAGTATGACGCTCATGTAAAAAGTAAAATTCAGACCAAGATTGAACGTGACGTGGACATGTCAAACCTATCTATTCCCCTACTTTGTTTTGATCTGGAGAATGTTTTTCCGCTGCCCCGGGGTAATATTTCTTCATTTTTCTATAAAAGGAAGATAACTACCTTCACGCCTCACGGCAATTCTTTCACGGCAATTCTTTCATTCTAGAGAAGGACTGGAGAGAAAATCAATGAGGTATACAGTAGCATTTGGTCCGAGTTTGAGGCTGGGCGTGGAGCAAACAAAATAGCTAGTAGACTAGTGGCCATACTGGAAAACGTCCTTGATACTTACCCTGATATCTGCCAGTTAATTACTTGGTCAGACTCCTGCGTGTCCCAGAACCGAAACTCAATTGTAAGCTTCGCCATCCAAGATGTTCTAAGAAAATTTCCACGCTTAGAACAAGTGGTTATGAAGTATTGTGAACCAGGTCATTCAAGTATACAGGAGGTTGATGCTGTACATAGCACTATTGAGCGGGTGCTAAAGCATCTTTATTTTTTTCCCCACTAGATCTGGTGAGGAAAATACTGAAAGTAAGAAGGATACATCCTTTTAATGTCCTGCAAATGACCCAGTCAAAGTTCTCTGACTTTCAAAAGCCAGCAAAACTGTACAAGTACTCGTTGATACCGTATTCAAAGGTAAAACAACTTGATTTCCGTCAGGATAACGCTAAGAGGGTTTGGTTCAAAACTTCCTTCTCTGGAGACTTGCAAACGGCTACTATATCACAAGAATGTACTACAGTTAAAAAGTGTCCCAGCACTTCGGCTGTCCGTGTTGTTGAACGTCTTGTTTTGCCCAAACTTTGTGGCAAAAAGATTGATCTACCCGAGGCGAAAATCAAAGATGTAAAGTATCTCTTGAAGTTCATCCCCAACCAAGACAAGGAGTATTTTGAAACCAAGATTGAACAGTACTACAAGTCCAAGGAGGATGATGAACGTTTGGAAGCCTCTCTGTCTAAGCGAGATCCCTGTTCAGAGGAGGATTCCACTGAAGTAAAACGGCGGCCAACAAAGAAAGTCAACAAACAATAAACGTTTATGACGTTTTTTGTAATTTTTTTTTACTTTTTCAAATAGTATTGCTGCATCAGAACTCTTTTGTGGTATCTTCATGGTGAAAAGAATAGGTTAGCCCACACCATTTTATCGTATCTAAGCTTACTCCCATTTCGTTAAGGGCGGATTGTCGTATCTGTATTTCATTTCAAGTTTCGACAATGAAAATTTTACCCTTTCCATCTCACATTGGGGAGACCTTCCTTGTTATTTTTTCTCTGTTTCTTATGTATTTGCGAAGAAAATCGGTTATTTGCGAAGAAAACTGTGTAAGTTCCAGCAAAGAGGAAATTTTCAAAGTCGTTTTTCTCGGAATTTTGAAAACCTTAGTTACGACAAAACCCCTCTCAGGGGACGAAGAGAAGTAGAAATCTGGTAGAAACGAAATGGCTGTGGTGTTTCAAAACCCTTGCATAATACGAGTAGTTGAAGTATCTATTAGCTATGTATTCTTAACATAAATAATTATCAAAATTAGTAGTTTTTTTACAAAACTTCAAATACCGTGTCACAAAATTCGTCAGTTATCTGGGTAAAAACTTTGAATATAACTTTGAACTTAGAAGCTTAATTTCATAAAGCTCTTTGCCTATATCTGTTTTGTCACCTTTAAAACAGTTGAAATGGACGACTTTGTTTTTTTTTGTTCTTTTGAATTCCTAAAAGCCTTCTTGTATTAAAAACTAGTTTTTAATAACAGTTTAAAAAAATACATTTTAAAGTTTTTTTGGCTTCTTTATAGAATATATGTCATTTAGGCTAAGGTTGAACTGCTGATTTTTTATTGCTTTTGGCTGCTATTTTGGATATTATTCATTGTTTCTTTTGGGGATTCATTTCAAATTATAAACTGATAAATACCTAATATCAGTCAAATTATAAACTGCATCTAAAAGGAGTAAATTTAACAAATTGAAAAATTCATGATGAACACTTCACATGAGAACACTTCAATTACAATGAAACAAAAAACACTTAATGTGTTTTCTTCATTTTTCTTCATTCGGTATGAAGAAAAATGAAGTCCGAGCTATTTTCTTAGGTAACAAATGAAAAGCTCATCCGTTTTAAATGTAATTAAATGAAATAATATGCAGACTGAAGTAGCTCCAGGAAGATGTTGAGATTTTCATCCTAGTTCGTAACTTTTAATCCAAGCAAAATGTTAGGACACTTAGTATCAGTTATTGAGTTTAAGCTTTGATTTCCAAACGCTCATAAAAATTACCAAATTTAAAAAGTCACAACAATCAGTCACCTGTGGTCAAAATAGTCAAAGACTCCTCTTTGATCTCCACCCAGGCTCAAAGCTTCTGCTATAGTCATTTCCCAGGAAATCTCCAGAGAGTTTCTTTTTAAAATAGCTTTCAAGCGCAGTTAGGGGTATTTAGCCATTTTTGCTTTTCTTCAAAGCTTTGAAAAAAGTGTTATAATATTCCAAATGCTACATTTGTTGTATTTGTGCATATTTGTCGAAATCATTTGGATATTTGTGGAAATCATTAGTGGGGTGATCGAATTTTTTAAACCACTGTAGATACGCAAGAACGTTGCAACATATAGTACCCTGAGGTCATAAGACTGTCAAAGACTTCTCCTTGAACCTCCCAAATTGAAAGCTTTTATTATGACCTGGCCTTTTAATGTAACTTGGGCACTGGATCAAGGACACCATTGTCGCTCGAGTGCAACGTTAGGTGGGATGTCAATATCGCTCTCGTCACACCAATTCGTTTTAGCATGAATCTGCCTGGTACTTATGAATGAATGAATGTTTTCAATGTAAACCCGTTTCATCAATAAAAAAAACGGGTTGGACGCATATGTCCCTTTCCCTTTGGACGATAAAACCATGCAAGTGTTGAATCAAGTATAACTAAAAAAAATCTTGTTAATTTTTGTCAACTTTTCAACAACACCAATTCGTTTTAATGTGAATCTGCCTGGTACTTATGAATGAATGTTTTCAATTTAAACCCGTTTCATAAAAAAAACGGGTTGGACGCATATTTCCCTTTCCCTTTGGACGATAAAACCATGCAAGTGCTGAATTAAGTATAACTAGAAAAAATCTTGTTCATTTTTGTCAACTTTTTAACTTTTTGGTATCCCTGCTTTCAATAAAAAAATCAAGCAACTATCACTTAAATATAATAACTCCCTATGCCCTCCCCCTTTGCATACCATCTTGATAGAATAAAGTCTCTGCTTTAAATGAAAAAAATAATTAACTTATTGGCACCCCTGCTTTCAAAAAAATATCGAGGTATTATCATTTAAATATGAAAGCTCACTATCCCCCCCTGGATACCACCTTGATAGGATGCCGTCTCTGCTTTGAATTAAAATAAAAACTTTTTGGGATCCCAGCTTTCAATAAAAAAAAATTCGACATTATCATTTAATTGTAATACCTCCCTACCCCCTCCCCCACGGGATACCATCTTGATAGGATACCGTCTCAGCTTTCATTCGAAAAATAATTTACTTAATAAATAACTAGGTCACTATATGGTTCAAACAAACACGCAAAATAACGTTGAACAGATTAGTGTTCCTTGAAAAAAAATTGAGGGCATGAGTAAAGGGGTACAAAGACAACAATAAAAATGTCGAAATTTCAGATATACCTCAAACTATTGGAAAACTGAGTTTAGATTCGCTGTGGAATTCAATAAACTCCAAAGAATCTTATTGAAAGGGAGCACACACAAAAGCCAAATTAGGCCAGTAGCCTGTGAGAAATCGTAATATACCCAAGACAATGAACAAGTCCTAATGGGGGGACCTGGGTCTATCAAAATATCTCAATGGCTTCCTAGGGAATTTGATATCATTTTCTTATGTCTCCACTTTAAATGAAAAAAATAATTATCTTTTTGGCATCCCTGCTTTCAATAAAATAAAATGAGGTAATATCATTTTAAAATGAAAGCCCCCTATCCCCCTATAGGCAATAATTTACAACTTATATATGAGTCATTCTTTTCCGGTTCAATCTTTAATTCCTCAACCTTGTGCATAGCTTAGTCTATAGCTAAATTTTGTCTCAATAAAAGTTTTTTTTTGGGGGGGGAGGCGCTAAAAATGCTTCAGAAAGAAGATTGTATTTTTTATCAGGCGTTCAACAATTGAGTATTAAACATTAAAAAAATCTTATTTGAAAACAGCCAAAAAAATCGGCAAACTTACAATTCAGCTGTAGAAACAATTTGTCGGCTGTCAATTTCAAAATCCAACCGAAGGCTGAAGCTGTATAGTAGTGAATGCGTTCTATAATTCTATTCAGCTGGAAAATAAAATTCTTGATTATGAATGATGCAAGAAATAGCGATTGGGAAGCTGCATTTGGAATGATTTAAACTAATTTCATAAGGACGATACTTTTTTT
Source organism: Artemia sp. Qi Xiang Cuo (assembly GCF_049724085.1). NCBI lineage: Eukaryota > Metazoa > Arthropoda > Branchiopoda > Anostraca > Artemiidae > Artemia > Artemia sp. Qi Xiang Cuo. The sequence continues at coordinate 65,311,853 of NC_142803.1, read as the reverse complement.
TGTAAAAATATGAAGAAGTATGTATATTGCAATACTTGCAAGTGCATATTGCGTCTGTCTGGTTCTTATGAAACGTAACAAAAGAGACGAAAATTAATGAACAAGAGAGTAGTGAAGAATTATTGTATGCAAAGTAATATTTGGCAGGGAAAGTCACTGATGATAAATCGCTAGGGGTGTCAACGTGATTGCGAAATTTTCGGGGATTCGGGGAAATAAATTTTTTTCAGGGTGACGCATAGATTTTTGGAAAAATACCTGAAAATTCGGGGATAGTGCAAGCCCTGCTTGATTTCTAATCAGGAGTATCGAAATACTAAACAACACGAGAAGGAAAAGCTCCGACTTTGCGGTTGACGCAATAAAAAATTGCCGCGAAATTAATTTAAAGTCGACTTAACGCTACCGCCTCTGCCGGGAGCGGCGCGCATGCAGCGTTACGACACTTCGGCGACGTTCGATCGGGTCTCTCGTCGGTAGCATTCGGTCGATCCACCGGCGCAGCACCGGGGTCTAGTTAGAATGTGTCATCATTCCGTGACATTCGTAAACATTCCCCATTGCATAAATATCGAAGAAATGTTGAAAAATATCTTGAAAAAGAAGTCTTGAGACGTCTCGAATCATCTTGAAGAAAAATGTCTCAGAAAACGTCTTGAAACATCTTGAAGAGAGATGTCTTGAAATTTCTTGAAACATCTTGAAGAAAGATATCTTGAAATGTCTTTAAAAATAACATCTTGGAAATAATGTCTTAATAAAATTCCTCTGCATGGTTTTGTCACTACGTAACTTCCAATTGTGTGCCACTCTCACTTACAAGGGGGGTTCTCCCAAGGGTTCTGAAAAAAAGGCCACGTTAGAATGTTCATCCGTTAATATTCCCTATTATATAAAAATTAAAGAAATGTAGAAAAACGTCTTGGATAAATGTCATAATAAAAATTTTCTGCTTGGCGTTGTCATTAAGTAACACCCAAGTGTGTGCCACACTCAGTTACAAGCAGGGGTCCCCACGGGCTCTGGAGAAACAAGTATTAATAAAATTCACCTCCTTCTCTAGTCGACTCTAACATGTCCGATTAGTCAACATTTGCGTAACTAAACATTCCCCATAGCGTAACATTTGCATCTCTTAAAAAACATTCCCTATTAAATAATACCCAAAGTAAACATTCAACTGTAAACTCCAATTACATAGGTAAACATTAGCTATGGCGTAACATAAACCTGCGTCTCTTAGTTTCCATATGGTGTAACTAACACCTACTCTCGTGAAGGGCAATCACAAGAATATGTCGGTTTAAAACAGGAACCGCTTGTATTTTGTTGGTGTGTCTTCACAAATGTAAACATTCCCGTGACATCAAACCTGCATTTCCTTCAAAACAGGGTGTCTTTAAAATTAGGGGTGTGTGCCTCACCAATTGTGAGCATTCGCTGTGACTTAACACCTGTTTACTCTTTAAAACAGGGGTGTGGCTGAATCAAAGGCGTTGCAAAATTCGCGGGTGCGTGTCTTCCCAAATGAAAACATTCCCTGTGATTTAACACCTACTAGCCCATTAAAACGGCATTGCAGATTTCAGAGGGGTGTCTTCCCTAATGTAAACATTTCTAATTACATAACATTTGCTGACCGTTTAAAATAGGAATGTCGTGTAATGACAGGGGTGTGTCTTCCCAAATATAAACGTTCCCTGTGATGTAACACATGTATCTCTTATTTTCCCTCCTATGACTCAACTAACTGCTGCAGTTCGTTTAAAAAGGGATCCGTTTAAAATCCTGGGTTGTGTCTCCCCAAATGTAAACATTCCCTGTGACGTAACATGCACCTGTTCCCGTGGAATAACGGGCACTATTTTTATTGCCGGATAGAGCTCCGTTCAAAAGTTGGGATAGGTCATCGTTTTAAGTTATTGAGGGGATACTACTTATATATCACTCTTTTTTACAGATAGTTTTTCAAGTTATTATCCTCAATATATTCCACAATTGCTTTTAAAGCAGCTTGAGGTCTATGTATATGCATTATATTAGGTTTTGTTGCAAAATATAACTGTTCCTTCAATTTAAATTTGCTCAATGATATCAAATATCTCGCAAACATCTCATCCCATTTAAGGCTTAGTCGACATCATCTTGTGATTTCTATTGTTACGTTTGGTACTTTTGTATTTGTATCATTGCTGCTGCTGCTGCCAACTGCACTATCAACTTCCAATAGAGTAACCAAACCGCTCATTTTTGTTATTATACATTCGTCACATTAAAACTTTATGAAAAAGAGTATACTCAAACTGTTCTCTCTCTGAATTTTACTAGTACAAAATACATTTAAAATCCAATATTACCTTAGACCTGGTTGCTACGGCTGGTTGCAAGGGCCTCACGGGTGTATGTAAATTATGTTCTCCTGTCAATATACAATTTATGTATCCTCTATAGTATGGACAATCTGGTTGCAAGGCAAGATAATTCACCGGAACTATTTCCTAGGTAAGCCGGTTATTCAAAAAGTGTATTCCTTTCGGTTTTGCAAATTATGTGTTACCAGGACCTGTTATAGGGATACTAAACGGTAATGCAAATGATGTATTGTCGGGCTCCATTACTCCTATACTTTTGACCCCTGAATCACAAAGAGTTTTATTAGAATGAATAGCTGTTATGAAAGTAATAAAAAAAACTTTATCTTCAAGAGGGAGTTATTGACAAAGGAGTAAACCACCTCATATACTTAATAATTTCTGATTGTTTTGAGTTTAAATGTTGCTAATTACTACCAGTTGTACAAATTTGTTTTTTTACATTTAATTTTTGATTATTTTCTTAGTAGTGCAGTGAAATCGGGCTAAGAAAATTCTCTCCCCATATGAAAAGTTCCTCCATGGAAAGATACTCCCTTGCAACCTTTCTCCCCCTCGACCCCCCTCCCACCAGAAGGAATCCCCCTAAAAAAAATCTGTATACTTCCCAATAACCGATACTATATTTAAACAATGAGTAAAAGTGACAACTTGCTGCCTTTCCCCGGGGACTTTGGGGAATTAAGTCATCTACAATGACATAGTCATCCGATGTTTCGACTATGCTGAACAAAATAGTAATCTCAAAATTTTGATCGGGTGACCGGAAAAAAACTGAAAGTGAGAAGGGGCCTAGTTGCCCTTAAATGTTTTCGGTCACTTAAAACCGGAGCTATTTCTTTTCCCTTCGAAAAAGCCCTCTCACGAAACAATTGGACCATTGGGTTGATAAAATCACCCGTGAAAAGAAAAAGCAACTACATAAAAACATGCATCTGTGATAATTCTCGCAAAAAATACAAAATTCCCCATTTTTGCAGATAGAAGCTTGAAACCTTAACAGTAGGGTTTTCCGATACGCTAAATCTGGTGGTGTTATTTTTAAGATTCATTAAGATGCTATGACTTTTAGGGGTTGTTTTCACCTTTTTTTTGAAAATAATTCAAATATTTTCAGGCTAGAAAATTTTGATTGGTATAATTAAACTTGATGAGGCTTATACACTTGAAATCAGTATAAAAATCCAATTCTTTTCATGCATCTATTAGTATAAAAATTCCGCTTTCTAGAGTTTCGGTTACTATTGAGCCGGTCGCTCCTTACTTACAGTTCATTAACGAACTGTTTGATTACATGAAAAAAAGAATTTTTTCGTTCAATTGAAAGCGTGGAGCAACATTAAAAAGGACAATAATTATAAGTCCTTGTCTTGTGTTTTGTTAATACCTCTCAAAAAATTTGGGGATAATTTGTTACTTTAGCGTACAGACGAAGGGGTTAAGGATGGGATAGTCAACTCAATGAAAGAATCGTTTGAATTTGTTTGAAGTTTCAATATTACTCTTTATTTTTAGTTGAAAGAGTAAGTATTTTATTGACTTTATTGTAAAATGAATTTATGAGTATCTGCTTTCTTTTTCTACTGTTGTTATTTTCTTCTATAGTTAATAACTAAAGCTATTTTTTCTAGTTGTAATTTTTCTAAAATAAAGAGTTAGCAAGATTGTAGATTCAAACTTCGCTAAATTTAAAGCAATAAGAACACCAAAAAAAAAAATTTTTTTTCTTAATTAGAAATGAAAAATTGCACAAGCATACATTACCTGGTAATTTAGAAAAAAGAAAGAATTAAATTTCTATAAAAATACCTCTATTTGCAGTTGTGCAGTTTTGGTAGTCGTTGCTTAATTTCGAATATTTTGTAGTTTTTGGGAATGAACAAATATTTCATGAAAACTAAAAAGGGCAAGCTAGAGAATGTGTATTTGAAGGTTCTGGGCCGTATATAGTCTCCAGGGAGACGTCTGAAGGCTTCAAATAGGCCACCTCCAATACTATTCTTCTGACCTTGGTCCATTGTGGTAACAAAGAAACGTCATTTCAGAATTTATTGTGAAGATCCAACAAGTTGAAATTAAAACTGGTATCAATGAAGGTTGAAAGTCTTGGGCAACTTTTTAATTCCGTATATAAAGATTCGTAAATAAACATTTAAAAAAAGGTAGGCTTGCTAGGCATTTGTAGAACTGAGGACCTCAAGGCTATTCTCGTCCAGAGTATTTTATTTCTGTCAAAAGACATTCTGAGGAAACATTCCCAAGATATGCAAATGATTGATACCAAAAAAAAATTTGTGACAACCAGTTAGACGTTTATTACGATCAGTTCAACTAATACTTTCAACACTCGATTCTAGAAAAGCAAAAATTAATCCATTTATTCTTTCTTTAGAAGTAACTATATTTGAGAGCACGAGCTACAGGTTTCCAAGGTTGTTTTCAGATTACAGGTTTACTGGGTGTAACAACAGTTTCCAAATAAAAGAAGTTTTTTATGGAGTTATTGGAGCTTTGGTAATTTTAAGCCTTTTGCCTAATAGAATCACAAAAAATAAAAACAACACTTTATAACAAATTGGAAACTTACTCATAATTAGCAACAGCAGAACCTCCATCCCCCCTCTTACTGAGACGCTATATTTGTTTCCGAAAATTTTACTTTATTGAATTTTCTTTGACTGGCATGGTCTTTTGGCATTTGACATCGTCTCATCTCTAAAAATCTCTGTATACAGCCCAAGGTTACAAGCAAAAGCTTTCTGATTTAACAAAGTTTTAAATTTTTTATTTGTTTGGTTGGGTCTCTTGGTCCAAAGACACATAATTCTGCACAACACAATAAACAAAGTAGTACATCTGTGGCTGAAATTTATCTTAAAGGGCTCTTTTTTTCTTCTTCTTTTAATCGAAATCGGATTAATTCAGTGATGATCAGAAGAAATAGATGATCAGAAGAAAAAATATATAAAGAAAAGGAAACACATGAGCCACAAATTTGTTTTTGTAGTTTGATTCATGGTTCTCATTTCTTTAGCCTTTTGATTCTTTTTATCTTTTTGTGGAACTAATTGAAAAAAGAAATGACAACTAATTGTATGTTCTTTTCTGGTGTAAAGTTTTTGGCAGTTTAAAAACCCAACTATTTTGAATTCAGTTTTGGACAATGTAAACTTCTGTTTCCATTGAGATTATCATTTTAAGAGGAATTTTTTTTCAGAATATAGCGATTTGCCTTTTTCGGATCGTGTGGTTCCACATTGGTTATTAGATGAAAAAAAAATCTTCACTTTTAAGAAACAGGATTACCAGAAAATTATCCAAATATCCAAAGTGCTAATTTAAATATAAGAATTAACCAGCGTAAAACAGCATTAATTTTTCATCAAAAATCTTGATGTAGACAAGCACTTCTTACATACATCACATTTGTTACAATAAAGCAAATATGTATCACAGGATTATGATGAAATTGCTAAAGAAACTGAACACATAAAAAAAGCATTGAACAAAAACTAATTGGATGTATTACTAATTGGTTGTGAGAATAATAGCCACAAACCAATGAGGACACACCTTGTGTTACAAAAATCTTCCTTTACTCCTCTATGTATTTTTTGTGAAAATTGTGCTGCGAAATTTTTGAAAACGTACTGCCTGTGAAAATTGACAAAATCAGAAGCTTTTCTGCACATATAAAAGGTTTCTCACATGATTGCAGTCTTTGATAAGTATTCAAACAACTTGCAAAGAACAATTCTCAAATACATCACATAGAAAATATACATGCATGTAATTGGCTACTCATCCGTATGCCATCTTTGGTTTTTGTTAAAATTTACTGCTTGAGGAAAGATTTGGTCATATATGTATTCTTTGATGGGTGTTCAAACTTGATGAGTGAGAAAAGGGCTTGTCACAAACATCACACGTAAACGGTTTCTCACCCGTATGAATTCTTTGATGTTTGTGCAAATTTGTTGACTGAGCAAAGATCTGGTCACAAACATGACACGTAAACGGTTTCTAACCCGTATGAATTCTTTGATGTTTGTTCAAACTTGAAGACTCAGCAAATGTCTTGTCACAAACATCACACTTAAACGGTTTCTCACCTGTATGCACTTTTTGGTGCTGGTTCAAAACGTACACTCGTGAAAAGGTCTTGTCACATACATCACAATTAAACGGTTTCTCACCCGTATGTACTCTTTGGAGCTGGTTCAAACCTCCTACTTGAGAAAAGGTCTTGTCACAAACATTACACCTAAACGGTTTCTCACCCGTATGTACTCTTTGGTATTTGTTAAAATCCTGCATTCGAAAAAACGTCTTGTCACATAGATCACACTTAAACAGGTTCTCACCTGTATGCACTCTTTGGTGCTGGTTCAAAACGTTCACTCGTGAAAAGGTCTTGTCACATACATCACACTTAAACGGTTTTTCACCCGTATGCACTATTTGGTGCTGGTTCAAATTTCCTACTTGAGAGAAAGTCTTGTCACAAACATTACATTTCAACGGTTTCTCACCCGTATGTACTCTTTGGTGCTTGTTCAAATCCTGCATTCGAAAAAACGTCTTGTCACATACATCACACTTAAACGGTTTCTCACCCGTATGTACTCTTTGGTGCCGGTTCAAAGTGCGCATTAGAGAAAAGTTCTTGTCAAATACCTCACATTTAGATGTCTTTTTCTTATTATGAGTATTTTTACGTCTTTTAAATTTTTCATACTTTTAACTTTGCAGGCAACTCTTCAAAACTCTTTTCTGATTTTCTAAGCATTTTCTTTCTGATTCAAATGCACAACCATTTGAGACACCGCTCGAGGAGGGATTCTCTGAAACAACTAATGATGTATTTTTCTGTAAGTGTAGCCCAGATACGTGTGGTGAAATGTAACCTAAAATTAAAAAGTATACAGAATTAAAAAAAACAAAAAACAATGAAACAGTAAATCAGAACTCAAAATAAGGAAAAAAAACATCTTTCAATATGTATAAAAGTATTGACAGTAAAAAACGAATAAAAACAAATATCTAAATTCAAAAAACTCAAAACGAAACATAAAACCAAATATCAAAACTAAGAAAAAACTCAAAACAAAACATAAATCTTTCAATATTTTTTAATAACTAACAGCCTACACAGTTAAAAAACAGTATATCTTTCAATAGGTTTTAACAAATAATTGTATTTTCGATCCCTCTTCTCTCCCTCGAGGTGATACTATAACTAGCTTTTAAAATTGGTTTTTCTAATTTAACAAAATAAGCAAAATAAAACCTTAAACGACCGAAGTATACCCTGGGGTAAACCAAATCATAGGGGGAGGATAGAAAATATTACAACAAATACTAGGACTTATTGTAACTAAAAGAGGAAGAGCTAATAGAATACACATCATTTGTTGGAGGTATTTTTATTTGTAGCCGCGAAGCTTTGGATGAAAAAAACAATGAAAGTGACTCTTTCCTCAGGTCTTGGAAATGCAAGTTTAAGGGATAAATCCTTTTAATAAAAAGTGAAAAGCAATGACAAAAAATTCTGGATATTTCAGTCAGATATTCATCGTTACCGTCTTCAGCAAATATCCGATATTTTTTTCATTGTTTTTCACTGTATATTAAATACAGTGAAAAATATAGTCATATAGTTTTAAGGCTTAACTACTACTACTACTACTAACAACTCATCGCAGCACCATGCCGCCTGAGGCCAACACAGCTACGCACGCTCCACCTCCACCCCAATCTATTCAAAGCCTCCCTTTTTACACCCGCCGACGAAGTTCCCGTTTCCTTTAAATCTTTCTTTATGACGTCCTCCCACCCCAGACGGGGACGACCACCTTCATTGTTAGAATATTTGGATTCCTGTGTGTCGTATTAAAATCTATATGGTCCTGAAATGCTAGGTAAATTATGAAAAGGAACATCTTCCCGCTTCGGTGATAAATGATGGTATGGAAAATGAAAGGGCTTCATGCTGTCACCTGGTAAAGCATCTTCCACTTCTAAAAGGAAATTTAAACTTAACAGACATAGAAAAACTTAACAGTAAAGCATACGAAACAAAACCTGACAGTTTTTCTTTTTAGTTACGTGTAAAAAATGTAAATATACAGACATTACATGTATACATTAAATCAGTTTTTTCACAAATCTTTTTTAAAATCTACTTTTAATAAAGCAAAAGAAAACCAGAAACATTTGACAAAATTCATTAACATGGAACAAATTAAGACCTGATATTGATAGCAAAACAAATTCATAGCATAGATCGAGATGCTGGATAAGTATAGGTTAAGGATAACGGATTGAAAAAAAAACATATTACAGCTAGACAATTACAAACATTTTTCAAAGTAAATGAATACCAATCGATCTGTGTTAGTTCCGGAAACATAAAATACAAAATATAGCCTCACCAAATTTAGCAGCTGAATTCAACTAACTTTATTCCTCTCTTACATGTATTGTAATCAGATATTCCCATTTCAACCCCAATAACTACCCCGGCTTTGGTAGAAATATTTTGCTCATCATACCTGCACAGAGAAAAGATTGACAGAAGGTTTCTCCACCTGATGATAATTTGTCTCACCAAACTGAGAAATTAAAGCCAATAAATTTAATTTAAATGAGTTTTGGGTCACAGATAAGTCACTTTAATCTTAGATCCTAGTACACATATTACATACACAGCTAAACACAGCTAGATAGCTAGACAAAACATATAACAGCTAGACAATTACAAAATTTTTTTAAAGTAAAAGAATACCAATCGATCTGTGTTAGTTCTGCAAACACAAAATACAAAATATAGCCTCCCAAAATTTAGCAGCTGAATTCAACTAACTTTATTCCTCTCTTACGAGTATTATAAAAAGATATTTCCATTTCAACCCCAATAACTACCCTAGCTTTGGTAGAAATATTTTGCTCATCATACCTGCACAGAGAAAAGATTGACAGAAGGTTTCTCCACCTGATGGTTACTTGTCTCACCAAACTGAGAAATTAAAGCCAATAAATTTAATTTAAATGTGTTTTGGGTCACAAATAAGTCACTTTAATATTAGATCCTAGTACATATACTCCTACTACTACTAACAACTCACCGCAGCACCAAGCCGCCAGAGGCAAACACAGCTTCACAAGCTTCTCCTCGATCCCAATCTATTCAATGCTTCCCTCTTTACAACCTCCCCAGAAGTTCCCATTTCCTTTAAATATTTTTTATGACATCCTCCCACCCCAACCGTGAATGACCTGCTTTCTGTTTAGCCTTAGATGATTGGCCAAAAGAACAATCTTTGGCAACCTAGCATCCTTCACCCGAAATAAGTGCCCTAGTCATCTCAGCCTTTCTCGAATTATAGCCCTAGAAAGCGGAATCACTTTTCGTATAGCCTGGGGTTTGAAATGCATTGAGTCAGCCTGGTACTCAAGAGAATCCGTAAATAATTTCTCTGGACAACATCTAACCAATCTTCATCCCCTTTTCGGAGCACCCATGCTTCAGAGCCATATCTGACCACTATCGTCACTGTAGATTTCAAAATTCTAAGCTTATTTGCAAAATTATCTTCCTACTCTTCCAAACTTTCTTTTAAATAAGAAAAAGCACCCTTAGCCTTGGCTATTCTATTTTTGACATCTCTATGGCTCCCATCGTCTTTACTAGTAATACTACCAAGGTAAGTGAATCTGTCCAATAGATAAATCTTTTCGTTACCTAACGTCACTTTTTCATCTTCACTTATTCCAAGCCTTAGTGACCTTTTTAAACATCAATTTTTGAACTTATTTTTGCTCCCTGTGCTCGCAAAACCTTTACAAGTTCATTCATTTTGCTCAAGCTTTCATCTAGGATGCTTAAATCGTTAGCATAATACAAGTCCAGGACTTTTTTCCCTCCCCATTAGATTCTGTGCTTTCCCATTCTCTTTCCTGTGCTTCTTAAGACAAATTCCATCAAAATGATCAATATGAAGGAGGATAGATCACAACTCTGCTTAACTCCTGATTGAACACAAAACCAGCTGCTAACCTCATGTCCTATCATGACCCTAGCAGTTTTATCTTCGTATATAGCACTAATTACTTTTGTGTATTTCTCTTGTACACCATACAAGATGAGATCTTCGCTAAAGCTCTTCTATCAACAGAATCGAACGCTTGCTCATAATCTATAGAACTGAGGACCAAAGGCGTTTGATAACTCAGGCACTTCTCAATTATTAACCGAGGAGTAAAAATTTGGTCAACACATCTTACCTTTTCTAAAATCGCACTGTTCTTCTCTTATAACTTTGTCTATAGGATCTCTCAGTCTAAAAAGTTACTAAACCTATAAAAAGTTAAAAAGTTACTAAAACTAAAAAGTTACTAAAGTCTAATAGTTACTAATACTAAAAAGTCTCGAATAACCTATTACTAAGTAGTTTGCTACCTAATTATTATAATTACCCTCGATAATTACCACAGTCATTCTTATCATCTTTCTTATACAGTGGTATAATTAAGGTTTCCCTAAAATCCCTAAAGTTTCCCTAAAAAAATCATATTCATAATCTTCAGTAACTTATATCAAACCTCAGCGCCACCATATTTAAGAGACTCATTTACCACAGCATCAGCACCTGGAGCCTTATTATTTTTTAATCCTTTTAGTACTGTTGCTAATTCTTTCTCATAAACAAATGTTCCTTCACGTTTAAGGCATCAAAAATTTTCATTTTCCTTTATATCTTTTCCTTCAACTCTATCTTGGTTTAGCACAAACTAACATTCTTCTTTAATCCTTTCCTTATCACTAATTGTGACCCCGTTCCAATCCTTGACTGGGACAAGTCCGGATTGACTAATCCCTTTCAATTTATTAACATGCCAGTAAAATTTTTTACTATTATGCCATCTAGCTGCATCTTCTAGATCCTCGGTAATGCTATCCATGGCCTTCACTTCACACCTCCTTAGTTCATATTCTAACACAATCTCCACTTTCTTTAAATTCCTTTTGTTCTCATATGATCTTTCACTAAGATGATTCTTGTACAGGGCCCCTCTCTGGCCTGTTAAACATAAAACTGTAGCCTTTCTTTTATTCTGTAACAGAAAATTTAACTGTACAACTTACCGGTTTTAATGAAAGATTTCTCAGAAACTGTGATGGGGTCGGCCATTTTCGGAATTTGTAGTAAGTCCATGAAAGATCTTGGAACAGAGTTACTGCAAATTATGAGAGGTATGATACTATTATCAACACATGGATACGGCACCGATTTTAGTCAGCAGAGTCTTGAAATACAACATATATAATGATTAATGACTAATAATGACTTTTAAACACTGCAAAGCTGAATTTATCTTAATACAGTTGAAAAAAACTCCTGCAAACTCTTTCAGTAGTCAAAGGCATTACAAATCTGATTATGTTTTAAACCTTTAGAAGAAGAATATGACACAATTACCCTGATGGTAATTAAAGTTGAAGATAAAGTTTTTCTTAGAGCATATCTTAACTTAATACATTTGAAAACACAGGCTCAACTCCTTCAGCAGTCAAAGGCATTACACATCTGATTATTTTTTAAACCTTTAGAAGAAGACTGTGACACAGCTGCCATGGTGGCAATTACAGTTGGAGATATATAAGATAATAGTGGGTAAAAAAAAAAAAAAAGCAGAAGCAGAACAATAAAAAAGCAGAAAACAACAGAAAGCATCAATTTTCCAACCATTTTTCCAGATATTAAAAATAATATAAATAAATATATATATGATAAACATCATATCTCTTTTATATAAATTTCTTATATATATTAGAAGAAATACCGATATTGTTCGCAGGATACACAGCAATTAGTCTGAAGGCATTGCCTGCCTTCAAACTAATTGCTGTGTCATCCGCAAACAATATCAGTAGGCTAATTCTTCTTTCGAAGGCATGCAATATGGAAGATCATTTGTATTGATGAAAAAAAGCATTGGCCCAAATACAGACCACTAGGATACCCCTAAATTTTCTAGTGGGAAAATATGAGACAATTCCTCAGCAACTTGGACTTAAAAACTTCTTTCAGATAATTACGCTCTCATAAATCATGAACTATTCCACGAATTCCTATATTTTCCAACTTATCAATAAGCATTGCGAGGTATATTGTATCAAAAGCTTTTTTAATATATAAAAAAATAGTTGCCACCAGATAATTATCATCCATAGCCACAGATAAAAATGATGTAAAGCAGCTACTGGTTGCTCTGTTGACCAACCACTCAAGAAACCAAACTCATTGGGAGAAAAAAAAATCTTTACCAGAAATGAAGTAAACCTAATCTTTACTATCGTCTTTATGTAATTCCTGAAGCCTTAGGAAAGTAGGTACTGTGTGTATAAAGCTAGGAGAGTAGCTTGAAAACACCTTCATTACGGGTATTTTAAGCTGTGAAGTTATTAAAGACCTTTAAATTAAAAGTTTTAGACCAACAACTTGGTAAAAGCCTAGAATTGGAGTTGTTGAGAAGGAAACATTTTAAGGAAATGCTTCTTACTTCACAACATGCCGAACAATCGTAGTCGCAAGCTTCAGCAACAGCTAAAGTATGCTTTAGCTTCCTTTCTTCCTAATATTCCGATATATATTCTTTTTCAAATTATATATTTCCCGTGAGCTTTTCTGGTTGTTGATTTTGTCACAGTTAGTTCCGTTTATGTACACCAGGAGCGTAATTCACTATAGGGCAGGGAGAGGGGGGTAACTGCCCCTCCTAGAACTCAGTTTACCCCCCCCCACCCCGACCAAAAGTAACTTATATTACTTTTAAAGTGCCAAATAATACCTTTAGTTTTTCTCTAGTTTTTACAGTCATTTTCACTTGATTTGGGAAAATTGGTCCCAACTTTGCCCCTCCCCTCAAGACTACGGTTAAATTAAGCCCCTTGTGCATACGCATTTAAACAAGAGTGACGCAAATAACAAAAATAAATATAGAAACTTTTAATATTTTTCATTTTTTTTTCAACTGGATCATAATAAATCAATGCCTCTTGAATATATAACTTCGACAAAATAGAATTAAAATAAAATAGAAAGTTTTTAATCAATATTTTAGCACTTTTCTATAGCTAAAAACAAGAGAAAAGAGTATTATCTTATAGGGTATAAACGACTATTATCTTTCAAAACAACAAAAGAAAGCCATTGAGTGGTATCCTCATCTAATTCATAGCTCAGTTATGAAAATACCTATAAATTCACCATGAGATCTTCCCCCTTTTCTAACTAAGTACCATGCTTTGATTTTATAATGGTCATGTAAAATATCCCTTTTTCATTTTAGAATAATTTTTTTCTAACTCTCTTATATTTTCAGACCTTTGAAAATTAAATAGAATGCCAAAAGAAAACAAAGTTAAAACTCACAATGCAGCTATCTAAATAACCATCTCAGCATCAATGTTCAGAATTACACTGAACATAAACAGCTTCAAATAAAATTCTTTTCCACTACTCCCAAGAGAATTTTTAATGAAATGGTGTGATGTTATGATCATTATTCTTTTACTAACCGAGTAAGAAAGGTCTTAATTCTTATGATCCTTGTCTGGTTTGGTACAAAAATAATTGAGACAGGAGTTTTGGAAAGTAATGAAAAACCCTATCAAGTAAAGTAAAAGTAACAATCACTAGGGGTGTATAGTCACTAGCAATAAATCATTATGGCTGGCTACACTGGGCAAAAGATTATTTCAGACAACAAACTTTTTCAGGGAAATCCACCAAAATTTGAGGATTCCATTTTTGAAAAAAAAACTGCTGACAAATTTTTCCATTCAAGGAAAACTGCCAAGCAGTATTTCTACCATTTTACCCTACTTTCAGCTTGTCTGGGTAAAAAGTTTGATAAAATTCGTTATAAGTCTTAGTTTTGGAAAATGAGTCTTTTTGCAAAAAGCATTTAATACAGTTTTATAATACCTGGAAGACAAATTAATAACTTTGACAATGAAAAATACACAAATATATGGTTAGAATACTTACAAAAAATACAATTAGAAGTAAATTGAAAATAGAAACAAACTAATATGCGGTAAGAAAATTAACAACAGCAAAAATCAGAACTTGTCAACAATATTTTGGAAAATGGGAATCCTGGGATTTTCTGGTTTGGAACAACAATCTTATCAGATTACGAGCTTGACAAGATTCATTTGCAGTTTCAATTTGGAAAAAAATCTATATTATTTAGGTCATATTTATGAGCATATTCTCATCTGTCTTCTGTAAATTCAGTCAAAGACTAAGCACCCACAAAAAAAGATTACAACCAATTGGTTTGATGTTTCAAAAGTACTCAGTCTACAGACGAAGGCTGATTTTGAGTTACAGCTCAACAACTGATTTCAGGCCCTTACTAACTTAATGATCCAAGCTGAAGTCCTGATTTGGATGGTCCAATTAAAGACCAATGGTCCAAGCTGTAAGTCCTGACACAAGAGGTTGCTGAACAGGTTGCTCTTGGTCACACCAAGGGGAAACAAAGGCTCTGGATCTTGGACAAAAAAAATGAGCAAGAGGAAAAGAAAGGACCACTTATCAGTGGCCCTTAAGAACCGGTATAAATGCTCGCAAGCTGGTAAAGCAGCCATCTCGTTGCGACAGGGAGAAATACTTGTCAAAAATGGCTTCTGATATGCAACAAGCAGCAAAATCAAATAACCTAAGGAAAACATTCTAGTTACTGAGGGAAGCAGGCAAGTCTCCCATCTCCATGGACGCCCTAAAGGACAAAACGGGCAACATTATTCAGACAGAAAAAGACCACCCAAGCTCCTTAATCCCACAAAAGCTCCGTGTGATCTACCCAATTTCTAGAGTCTAACAAAGGAGCCCTACCAAATAGATCTACAGCCACCGTCATCAGCTGATGTTCTACAGGCACTGAAAAACATGAAAAATATCAAAGCCCCTGGAGAGGATGGCATCTCAACAAAGATGTATAAGTAATCCCCCATACTATTATGTCAGTTGAAAGACTTGCTAGTTGAGGTATGGACAACAAAGAAATTCCCAAAAGATTGGAAACTCTCAGTACTTATACCGGTATATAAAAAGGGGGACAAGACTGTCTGCTTGAACTACTAAAGCATATCACTTATAGACCACGCCATGAAGGTCTTTTGTATAATCATCCTCAACCGTTTCAAGGAAGCCAAAGACAAGTTGACAAGACCAGAACAAGCAGCTTTCAGACCTGGAAAGGGCTCCCAAGAACATATTCTTGCCCTCCACCTCATCCTACAGCCAAGCAAGAGATTTCAACTGCCTGCTTTCATTGTCTTCATCAATTTTGTTGCTGCTTTTGACTCCTTATCAGTATCAAGCTTTGGAAGATCTTGATGGAAGACGGTGTCCTAGCAAAACTGATCGAGATACTCAAAGGAGTCTATGAGTCTACTGTTACAAGAGTCTAAACTGCCAACAACAAAACATTGGGATTTGACGTTGAGTCAGGGGTCGAATAAAGGTACCATCTTCTGCCAGCTCTGTTCAATTAAATAATAGACTGGATAATGATGAATTCACTTTGCACCTAAAAAAGTTTGTTGTTGGTCAGAGAGAAGACAACCCAATCAGCCTGACAGACCTTGACTTTGCAAACAATTTGGGTCTCATGAGTAGCTTGTTGGCTGAGCTCCAAAAGATGGTCAAGATGTCTCCTGTATATGAAACAAAACTGGCCTCATGATCAGCAAGTCTAAACCAAAGTCATGACAGCAAACAGTCCAAACCACCCATATCTCAAACTAGAGGGCAAAACCATCGAAACTGTTGAAGAGTTCTGCTACCTTGGTTCTATTCTAACACCTAACGAAGGTCCAGAAGCTGCCGTTAGAGCTAAAATACGAAAGGCCAGGGGTGTCATCACAAGCACGAAAAAGTTACTTTGTAATAGCCATGAAATTGGCATTAAAACAAAGATGAACGCCTACAAGGCAACTATTTGATTGATCCTGCAGCACGCCTGTGAAACTTGGTTTTTAAAGGTCAAAGAAACATGATCACTAGAAGTATTCAACCATTACTGCATGACACACATACTACAGGTCAGCCAATAGTTTCATATCTCAAATGCTGAGGTTCCTATGCGTTGTGCCCAGAAGGCCCCCTCTTGGTAATCATAAAACAACAACAACTGAAATTCCTGGGAAATACACTACAGCAACCAGTTAGAACCATATCCTGCAATGTCCTCACCTACAACCAACTTCCAACTTGGAAACAGAGACCAGGTGGCCAAAGAAAGAATCTCTGGCAGACATGATAGAATGACCTGGATCCTTGGGGTGGCTTCCACCGACACAGACATCGTTGGGATAAAACTGGCAGAAGAGGCTTCTGCTGACAGATTGTGTTGGACTACGTCAGTCATTCCATCGTCCATTGTTGCAGGAAAGGATGGATCATCCTCTGGTTCCCACCAAAAGTAAGTAAAGTAAGTTTGAAATACTGAATTGAATTTATTTATAACCTGTTTAAAATACAATAACAAACAGAGTATAAAAAAGAAGAAGAAAAGAAAAAAAAGAAAAAGACGGATAATGACAAATAAAAAAAATAAAATTCATAGATTAATTGCAAAAGCATAGTAATAAACAAAAAAAAAGACAGCACAAGCCAATGAAACAAGCACACAAGCATAATATTAAACCAAACAATCCTAGAGTATACATAACAAACACAAAAACAGTAAACATGAAAGACCTATTGTTTTAAAAAGGAACACCATGGGTGTCCATTTATTCCACTATTGTAAGCTGCATGCATCTGCCATTGGTAGCATTGGTATCAATGAAACCATATTTTCTACTGGCCCAAGATTTAATTGCCCAGGGAGGGGGGGAGAAGATATTTAGCATACCGGTAATAAATTCGTCGGAGTGCATATGAATTATATAATTTAGCTAGTAGCTGGCGAATAAAACGAAGTTTATTGAAAACTATGCTACCGTAGCCACTTAACGTCCGGCACTGGAAATAGCAAATGAGAAGCTCTTTAGTTGCTTTAAGGGAGTTACCAATTGGGAGGCCAAGATAATTCATTTCCCATTTAGGAGCGACTAATACTCCATTAAGATCAACATTAGACTCTTCGGGAACTGGGCCCCAGTTGAATAGTACCACTTCTGACTTTTCAGTGTTAAACTTAAGATTTATTTTTAAATATTCTCAACTCAAAATGGAAAATTCTTTCTCAAACGCCAGTACTGTTTGGCTGGGGTTAAAGACATCGTCCGCATAAGCAATAAGAGACATATCTATCCCTTCGAGAATACCGAAAGAGACTGCTTGAGGCCGTGTTTCGAGAATACAGTTGATAAACGCATTTGCAGATGTAAGGGCACCTTGCCTTACTCTGCAACGAACAGGTATGGTTATCTTTGTAATAATTCCATCAGACAGATTAACACAGACAGTTAAATGATTATACATATCATACAAAGCACAAATAATACAGGTACTGACCCCACGTTTATAAAATTCAGTGAGGATATGCTAGTGAATTATCAAATCAAAAGCACGACTGACATCATGGCTCCCTAGAACAAGCAGCTCTCCAGATTTATCAACAACAATCAAAACTGACGACAGTGCCGTCAGTGCATGAGCGCACCCTATTCCTTTCTGGAACCCAGATTGGTGTGGAGGCATGTAACATTTATCAACCAGCTGACAAATTGCTTGGTGACGCCGTGATGCCAAGTGGGATTATCCTCCCAGCGAGGACAACTGCGAAGAGCGGAAGACACACTCGAGGATGTCAACGGTCCCGGCTAGAAGCAGAGAGGATTGGCTTGCCGTTGCTTCAAAAGCTAGCCAAGAAACTTTTCCTCTTTATGAATTATGATAAGGCAATCAATGAGAACACGAAATAGGGCTACCGCGTCCGGGGAAACCGACGGACAAGCTACCGCGTTCGGGGAAACCGACGGACAAGCTACTGCATCCGGGGCAACCGATGTATTGACAGCCAACAGCGTTGGAAACGAATCAAGGCAAAGTTTGACAAGTCCGTCACAAACGGACACTAGACCGGTTTTATCTTCAAAAATCACCACCAGAATCGGCACGTTAAATCTTCGGACACTTTCGAAACCAGGAAAGAAAGACATGCTCCTCCGTGAAGCAAACCGCTACAATTGGGACATCATCGGCCTCTCAGAGACTCATCTACCAGGTATCAGCGGAGAACAGATAGGAGACGCAACCCTCTTGCTCTCTGGAAGACAAGATGGCACACACAGACAAGGAGTCGGCTTTTTGCTGACAAAAGCAGCAAGGAAATCTATTCTATCAGTGGTGTCTGTCTCGGAGAGATTAATGATGATCCGACTCAAAAGCAAGTTCAAAAACCTTTCCATGGTACAGGTCTATGCTCCGGATTCATCAAGGTCGGACGAAGAGTCGGCAGATTTCTACTCTCAGCTCCAGAGCCTTGTCGACACCATTCAGAAGAACGACATTTTGCTAGTCCTCGGGTACTTCAATGCCATCGTGGGGAGTGACAATAGCGGAAACGAAGGTGTCATGGGCAAGTTCGGGATCGGACAGATCAAGGGCAGAGGAGAACAACTCACTGAATTCTGACGAGATAACGAGCTTTTTATCACAAACACAATGTTCAAGCACAGACGAAAGAGAAAAGTCACGTGGTGGTGCCCCGATGGAAGGACTGCCAACATGAAAGATTATATACTGGTATCCAGCCGATGGAAATTTTCATTCACAGACACAGTGACGCTAGGAGGTGGGGACTTTGATAGTGATCACAATATCCTCATGTCATCGCTTCGCCTAAGATTAAGAGCCGTTGTCAAGCCGAAACAAAAAGTTCCAAGATTCCAGATAGAAGACCTTAAAGAATACATAATGCAGCTCAACGAACGAATGTCAGAGACCTTGCAAGAAACACCTGATCTTCTGAGCCCAGCCGACATTGATCTAAGTGTTTCGAAATGCAGCCTGGCCATATGTAAGACACCTGAGCTTCTCTTTGGCTATAAATCTGCAGAAGACAAGTCATGGATTACCGAATATATTATTGATATGTGTACCGAGAAACGAACTCTCCAAAACAAGCAAGATCGAGACAGCAAGGATAGATTCAAAAACCTTAAACGTCAAATTGAGAAGAAGACCCGTCAAGCACTAAAAGACATGATTACTGAAAAATGTCAGCAGTGTGAGGAGGACTCCCGTAGGGATAACTCACACCTCGTGTTCAAACGTGCTAGAGAGCTGACAAACCGCAAAGAAGCGAAGTGCCTCGATCTCTTAGATAAAAATGGACACAAAATCACTACTTGTGCCGGAATCCGAGATCGCTGGAAAGAACAGTTCCAGGAAAAGCTTAATCTCACAGTTAACCCAGATGCTGAAGTGCTTCAAAAGTTCCCAGCACACAGAGATGAAGAACCATCCCCACCACCCTTAAGGTCAGAAGTAGAAGCCACACTCAAATCCCTCATGTCAAATAAGGCACCCGGAATAGACAATATACAGGCAGAACTGCTAAAAGTGGAATGTGATGTCGTCGTTGATCTGTACTACAAAATAGTAACAGCTGTAGGGGAAATAAAATACTTCCCTGAGTCTTGGTCGAAAAATGTCATAGTGCCCTTGCACAAGAAAGGATCTAAAAGTAACTGTGAAAACTTTAGACCCATTTCGCTTACTTGCCAACCAGCTAAAATCCTTACGAAAATTCTCCTTGATCGGATCAGAAACCTGACAAGACACGTAATCCCTGAATATCAAGCTGGCTTCCGTCAAAACCGATCCACCAGAGACTAAATTTTTGTGATCAGACAGAATATGGAAAGATACCTGGAATTCGGGAAAGAGCTATGCCAGCTGTTTATCGATTTCAAACAAGCTTTCGATCTAATTTGGCGAGATGGCCTATGGCACATCCTGGCACACTACGGTATTCCCACTGACAGTATTGACATTGTCAAGAGCATGTACGAGAAGTCGAGAAGCATGGTGTAGACCAGCGAAGGCTTTACTGAAGAATTCTCAACCTCTTCAGGAGTGCTGCAAGGATGCCTACTCTTCCCCACTCTGTTCCGCCAATTCCTGAATCCTGTACTGGCACTGGTGCCCAATGACACGGGAGCACTCCTGAGTGGACACCTCTTTGACTTGCTTGCATACGCCGATGACATTAATCGCCTAAACGAACAACTAGAGGAACTGCAATCAAGCACTAACGATATTGATCATGCAGCTAGTTCCTTTGGGATGAAAATCAATGCTAACAAGACAAAAGCCATGAAGGTAACCCGGCATACAGATACAGGCCTTCAACCCAGCAAAATTATGATCCAGGGGGAAGAGATCGAGTGGGTTGACCATTTCGTTTACCTAGGAAGTGAGCTGACGACCACAAACGACTCCTCAAAAGACATTAAACGACTCCTCGCCCTTGCCTCAGCATGCTTCAAGTCATTGCGATTGGTCTGGAAAAACAAACATCTGTCGCTGAAACTAAAAACACGTCTTTTTCGAGCTCTTGTGGTTCCAGTAGCAACGTACGAAGCAGAGACATGGACCTTGAAAGCAGAAGACAAACGCCGGATGACGGCCTTTGAAACAAAATCCCTGAGGAAGCTTGCTGGCATCACCTACCTTGACCGAATATCAAACGAACGGCTATTGTCTTCGCTCAACTATTCCCAGACCATCATGCAGACCATCCAGCTTCAATGGTTAGGCCACGTTCAGCGGATGTCCCCAGCCCAACTTCCAAAAACTGCGTTTGAAGGAAGGATTGATGCCTCCCGCCCAAAAGGACGACCTCCGAAGCGCTGGAGGGAAAACTTTCCCAGCTATCCCCTGTCGGTACTCCTTCGGACTGCAGCAAACAGGGAACCGTATAAGAAGCTTTGCCATAGTTCAGTCAGAGGAGAAGCCCCGAGTCGGCCAATCCGGCCGGATGGGAGTTAAGTAAGTAAGTAAGTATATTATCTCTAGAGAAAAACTCCACAGCACAATTAATAATCAAGAGATGTTTTGTTCTGGCTAGCATTGCTCTCAAAACAAAATTTAATACTGCATTCCAAATGATGTTTTCCATGTCTATATTTTTAATTCATTAATCACAAACATATATCCAAAAAATTACCCTTAGGTTGATTTTTCATCAACATTAATTACTGCATCAAGTCAGTCCAAAAAATATAAGCAGTGCCAGATTGTGACAGAATGAAAAGTCACTTCATATTTTAATCGTTTAGAGATACAAACAATCCACATAGGTGTTTTCACTTTGAAAACAAATTTTATCTAGGCTTATCTAATCACCCAACTTGCGAAAATGTATGATGCATGCAACATTTCAAAAGGAACATAGCTAAGAATAAAACACCAAGTGTAATGATTCTATTTGCAAAAGAAGTTTTAAGCAGTTTTCATAATGCCTAGAAAACAAAGCAACAGCCAGGATCATCAAATGCGATAAGACTAATCCCAAAATTTATGGTAAAAGGAATGGAAAAATGTTTAAAATAATGATAAACAAAAATGAAGCACAAAGAAACAGAGAGTTAGAATATTTGCGTTGGCAACAAGTCAAAACCAAATGTGAAGAAGAAAGAGATATTTGTTTATAAGACATGTGAGAGAGAGAGGTATAACAATTTAAAAATGAAACTGAAGAACAAAGGAATATGTGGTTAAAATATATGCCACAGCAAGAACAAAGGAATATGTGGTTAGAGGATAAGGGGCCATAAGAATTACAAACAATATCCAGAAAGCAAATGTCAGAGCATATAAAAATGAATTGAAGAAAGAATTTTGCAGTTAGAAGACAAGCTAGAGCTAAAATCAAAACAAGTCAAAAACAAAACTGAAGAAGACAGAAATATTACATTAGAACATGATCACCATCTTCCACACTTAGAAAATGTGGCAGAAAACTCAGCACAAATCAACACAGATGCCAAAAACTATGCAAATGCTAATTTAAAGTCAAAAGGACCCTTCAATTTCTATGTGTTCTCTGTCAAGCCCTCCATTTTCCTGAGAAAAGGGTAGCAAACATGTGTAAATCATTTGAATGTTGCTATTTACACTAAAAATCAAATATATGCAAGCATGCCAAGTGCCAGGAACTGGCCTCAATATTGGCTATATAGTTTTTTTTCTTAGAACTGACATATTGCCATTTCTGGCCCAAAAAAAAAAATCTGCAAAGAGGTTACAAATTCAAGGACGCTATTTTACCCAGGGTGGCTGTATTGAACCTTTGATGATCCCAAGATATTAAGAAGAGTATCACGTTGCCTTTAGTTTGAAGGCAAGCAACAAAGAGAATCATTGAATAAAAGTCTGCTGCATACCTGTTCCAAGGCTTGGAGAGAAAATTGGCTATGTAGATTTTTGTTTCTTTGTAAAACTAGTATATTGAGATTTCTGGCCACAAACAATCTAAATAGGTTACAGTTTCAAGGAAGAAATTGTATTTTTCCAAGGCTGGTTGTATGAAATCTATAGTGACACCATGACATCAAGAAGAGGGTAAAATTCTAGTTTAGCTACTTTTGGCTATCCTGGAAAGGGGTTAGTTGATGAAAATGAAAATATTCAGGGATAGATTAACATACTAAAGTATAGCCCAGGAAGGTATTTTGAAGAACATACCTCCACTCCTTCCCCTCTTTATAAAACAGATTATTGCATATACTGTTTATTTTTGCTCACGTTTCATCATATATTACTGTTATAATCATAAACCAGTGTTAAAATTACACAATTTTAGCTTCTTACCTTGTATATTAAAGTGTAATCCACAATTATATTTCCATTTTATAGCAATTTCCTTTAACTAATTACAGACTGTGGTCTGTATCTGTAATTACAGGATTGTTCTACTTCAAAGGAAACACTAACTACAAAATAGTAATTGAAATGTTTTGAAAATCCTATTTTAATCTCCGAATATGATCTTCTCTTAACTTCACATTTTTGCTCCTTCCCTGCGTAATTTTTCAAAATAGGTAAATGTCAAGAATAACTTTGCATCAGATTGTGACATGCTGAAACAAAAGAGAGACCATTTTTATTTTTGTGTTTTGTACAATTAATCAAATCACCATAAAAAACTGAAAAGAACACACAAAAATGGAAAATATTCAAATTAGTTTTAAATATTATCCAAATCATAAAACAATAGCATATAGCACAAACTATATATTTCCTATAAATTATCTGTTTGTTCAATTTGTCAATGTTGATTAAGGTTATGGGTAGCCTATTGGGTTGAAATAAATTAGTTCTGTAGTGCAAGATATGTAAGAACTATATAACTGGGTTTGGCTATATATTTGCACATTAATATATATTTTGGGTTTGGCAATTAATATATATATATATATATATATATATATATATACATTCCCTGCTGGCGCGTTCCGCGTAAGTCCCTGTGGAGTGTAGCCGTGTGTAAATGAATATTATTACACTGCTGTCATAGAAAGAAAGGAGTTTCGCAGAAAAGCTGTGTTGCGGCTCAATTTTATTTATAGCCGCGAGCGAGTGTTTCTGTTTCATACTCTATACTTTCAGCTGTGAGTTTTTATCAAAGGGTGGTTGCCAGTTTCTATCGAGTATAACTGAAGCGAATTTATTTCAATCGGCCTTGTCTTCTCACTTTTTTAGTTCTCGAAAACGTCATTTTTGCTCAGGGCTACTTCATAATGTTCAGAAAACGGAACGATAGAGGAGTTGTTAAACAATTTTATCCATTTGACCAACCAGTTAGCTGAGTGATTAAGGTGATCAACGTCTTTTGTTTAACTTTAAAACCATGTAGGTCAAAATAGACATTTCGTTACTGCAATTGTTCGGACCTTGTCACATCCAAAGATCCTTAATAGCTACCAAAAATCAAAGACTCGCATCTTTTCGCATTACTAATAAAAATGCCGAAATGAAAATGAATCTCTATGTTTGGTTCCTTCTTTTTTGACTAAGAATGGTAGCGGTATCTATAATCAATATAATATTTCACTCCGCTGACATTCTCATGACAATTTTTTCCGGCCATCTCTTCAAATTGAACTAGCACTAAACTTAATTTATAGGTAGTGTTAATGCATAAGCTGGAAATACCTGCAGAACTCATGCAGGTAACAGACCGCTAGGTAGCAGAACTAAGTAGGACGAATTTCACAGGTTTTCGGCACTTTTCTTACAGGTTTTTAAAACTTATAGTGGCAACCGTGTATTTTGGCTATTTTTCTAGAAGGACAGTAAAAGTGTGCCCTTTTTTGGCTGATTTGGACACTTTTGTCTCTAAAAGTTTTGGCAACCCTGGCCATTTAGAGAAGAAATAGACTATAAATTTGCTGTGCCAAAGGTAAAATTGAAAACTTGACTTAGGTATCGAAGTAAAAACACATACATCAGTATGTGTTTACACTTTGTTTAGGTATAAAGGGAAGAAAAGACGAATTGAAATGATTCAAATATATTCATATTTGTTATTTCCCTAGAAGGGATAACTCTGTGCCATAGTTTGTTGATTAAAATACAAGGGGTTCTGCCCTGTGGGGTCCCTGACGCCTGTACACTCGCTTTGTTGTGCGTTTTTTGGCCTTTGGCTTGCTTTGACTCTGAATTTGCTGGCTGCAAACTCTCAGATTCCTGCATATTGCAACTATCAATTGCTTAAGGTGCTTATCAAACCTTTTTATACTCTGCTTTGAAGTTTAGTGCTGTGCCTGCTTTTGACTTATATTGCTTGCTCAATTTATTATTGATTGAGGGTCCCCCTCTGCTTGTAGCCTAGGGTAGCCTATTTGTTTTATTTGTTTGATAATTTATTTCCTTTTTGTGATTTAGTTTGCTGTTTAGGTCAATATCTACCAAATCATATTATTGAGTTAGGAATAAAGTGAATACACCATTTGATGCCTTTATTAATGCTGATTACAAATATAATAAACATTTCTATCGGAAATGAATTTCAGCCCCCCCCCTATATAGACTATACCTTACCCAACCTAACCCTGAATTGGCATATATAGGGGGAGGGGCTGAAATTCTTTTCCGATAGAAATGCTTATTATATTAGTAATCAGCATAAAAAAGGCATTGAATGGTGTATTCACTTTAGTCCTAACTCAATAATATGATTTGGTAGATATTGACTGCTGTTTAAATTGTTTTAGTCCTTTGGGGTTCTATTTGAGATAACTGACAGGATGGTTAGTAGTCTTGTCACCTCTGACCCCAATAACTCTAGTGTAAGGATTTTGGCTTTAGGCGTTGAAGGTTCAAATGAGACCAGTAGGCCTAGGATTTGGACATTGGGCTGTAGAACAGTTATTGCCAAAAAACTGTTTCAACATCTCCAAAATCATGAGTGCAGGGGCCAATATGGTTCAATGTTAAAAAGACTTGGACCAGATGGCTCCATTATTGTAATAGCTGTGAACCGGTCAGTAGCTACTGCTATACTTTCTATTTCAGATATAGCAGTAAATGGATGTAGAATAAAGTTTGTGCTTAGTCCTACATCTAACCCTGCTTTAATCAGAAAGAGAAAAGGTATTGTATTTATCCTATCTGAAGAAGTCGCCAATCTGTAGGATTTTGTGAAGGAAATCCAATTTGATGAAAGAATAAAACAAGTGACACTGTACTTTAAAAAATCAAGCCCATCAACTATCCTTTTGGTTTGCGCCTTTAATCGGGATATTCAGTTCCCTCTGAAAATCTCTGTTTGGGGGGCAATGTATACAGTCAAGCAGTTTATCCCCCAGGCAATTCAGTGTTTCAATTGCGAAGGTTTTGGCCCTATGACCTCAAATTGCCGCAGAGGCAGAAGATGTCTACTTTGTAGTGGACAAAACACCCTTGATGAAAGCTCCCAATCTAAAACAGTAAAGCAAGATCAGGTACTCAAGTGCCCTAACTACAATCGTAACCATGCTGCTAATGCCAAGGAGTGCCTAGTATTCATAGAGAAGAAAGCAATTTTAAGTTACTCTTTCACCAATAATGTCCCCATGGGGACTGCTTGAGGTCTTGAAGAAAGGATTTCCTAAACAAACAGAACACATCCCCATAGTACACACAGACTCTTTCCTGTCACTGACTCCTAATCAACCTCCAGCTAAGGAACTCAACATGAGGTACATGGCCATGTTTGAAGGTGTTGCAAAGCAGATATTTGATCTAACTCAGGTTATTACATCTATTTGTGAACTGCTTTCTAAGTTAGCACCAAGACCCTTTCAAAATGCAGTCTGTAGCCTAAATAAGTCAGTGGAAAACCTAAATAGAGAAGGTTCACTCCTTCTCACAATGTCAGCAGATACCAGCAGTCCTGACCTAAATAGCATAATTAAGTCAGTTGATAACAAAATAAGTAGCCTAAAGAAGACAGTTGAAAAACTAAGTAGAGAAGCTTCATCCCATCCCACAATGTCAGCAGATAATAATAACCCTGGCAAGGCAGAGAGGAAACATAAAGGAAAGGAGTCTGTACCTACCCCAGAAGGTGCTACAATACAAGGAGCCAGACCTAGGTTGGCTCCTTCTCAGTCAATTGACTAGCTATCTCTCCATTGTTTTCCCTTGGGTTTGGCATGGTTGACTAAGCGCAAACTCATTAAGTAAATTGGTTAAGACTACTGGTTTGGTTCCCTAAATTCATTTTGCTATTGGATTTTTTTTTCCAGATGTTTCCTTTTTTAGAGTTGCCTTATTTGACTATAATTTGACCTAGGTGACAGGTTAAATGTATTATTTATTATAATTGACTTGTATAAACTTGGTATACTGCTGTTTGATATGGTATTTGCATCATTATGTTTCCTGTTCATAATTGATGGCAGGTGATGATGGGGATTAACCCCTAATTTAAGCAAGATAAATGGTAGATGTTCTATATTTTTTAATATTGATGGCCTTGATTCCCCTCCCATAATTTTTTATTTTAGAGTTATCCTTTTTTATTTTATTTGTTTTATTATCCTCATCTATCTTTTTATATTTTATCTGATTAATTTTCTATATATGGAGGTATGTAATAGGTCATAATGTAAAAATGTATTATTTATTATAATTGTGCTGTATAGGTATTTTAATTGCTGTATGACTTAAGCACAGTTGCATCATTTTGATTCCTGTTTTTCAATGCAGGCAGTTGCTGCAGGTGAGTTACCCCCTATCAATAGCAAGATAAGTGATACATGATCAGGTTCAGTGAATATTGACTAAAGTGACACCCAAGCAAGCTAGTGTTTATAAAAGGTATAGAACAATTGAGTGATACAAACGCATATGACCAATTGGTTGAATGTGTAAAACCCCAAACAACAACAACAAGGTTAAATAACATTATATTTAGTTTTATGAATTGAGGCTTATGGTATGCTACGACTTATTTTTCAAGTTGGGAGCTGTGGGCTCTGGGTGCTGGGCTTTAAAGTATTGTTGGTAATATAATCTTCCCCTAACTTTACATTTTTGTTCCTTCCCTGCCTATTTTTTTTTCAAAATAGTTAAAGATATAGAATAGCTTCTCTTCAGAAGGTGACACTGTAGAAAAAATAAGGTAAAATTCTAATCTAACTACTTATTGCTATCTTGGAAAGGGGTCAGGTTAGGAAAATGAAACTTTTAGGGATGGGTCTACAGGCTAAAGTATGGGTAAATTTGTGGGTGACACAATAATTTAGCTTGGATGAAAGTGAAGGTAAATATATACCAAATCATATTATTGAGTTAGGAATAAAGTGAATACACCATTTGATGCCTTTTTAATGCTGATTACAAATATAATAATCATTTTTATCAGAAATGAATTTCAGCCCCCCCCCTATATTTGGCAATTCTGGTTTTATTTTTATAAATTAGGGGGGGGGGGTAGGGGTAAATTTTGTTTCTGATATAAATGGGGGGTAAGTTTAAACTTTACTCCCCCCTAATGTAGAAATATATACCCTGAATTAGCATATATAGGGGGGGTGGGCTAAAATTCATTTCCAATAAAAATAATTATTATATTCGTAATCAGCATAAAAAAAGGCATCAAATGGTGTATTCACTTTATTCCTAACTCAATAATATGATTTGGTATATATTTACCAAAGTGAATACATCACTTGATGCCTTTTTTTATGCCCTTTCATAATTCAATAATTGCTTTTGTCTCAAATTGCAGCTTGAGTCCTTAAACGAGCCCCAATGGTATTCATTTTTGTAACCACCCAAAGAAGTTATCAATAGTAGTTAAGTTATTGAAAAGTTGTTAAAAATATATCTCTAATTTATAAATAAGTTTCTCAGGAGTAATATATTCAAAAAATGCTTATTTATAACAATTCAAACCTCATTTATTGGGCAACACAAATATAAATTGTTTTCCTAACGTTTCAAGTTTTTCAAATGAGGTAAAAAAAAAATAGCACTTAATTTTGCAATTCAAAACTTTGCTGTTGACAGTTCAGGGTATATTCCAATGCAGGATATATATTTGTGCATTAGGGGGGTGGAGGTGGGTAAATTTCATGGTAACTTTGCAGTGGGCCATATAGTTTAGCTAGGATGAAAATAAAAACATCATTTGATGCTTATTTTTTTCTCTTTAATAATTTATATAAAATACCTTTGGGCCGCTTCTAAGAGCTCAAGATGCAATTTTAAACAGAAGCAATTATTGAATCATGAAAGAGCATAAAGAAAGGCATTAAATGATGTATTCACTTTCATCCTAGCTAAATTATTATGCCACCTGCAAATCCGCCAAAGTATGTCCCAGGAAGGCTATTTGAAGTACCTACCTCCACTCCTTCTCCCTCTAGAGCGTCCTGACCTTAGATGACCTTTAAAAATCTATGTTTTATAAAAGTGAAACTTCGTAAAATAGTTGTTCTGCTTAAATGAAGTAGCCTACAGCAAAACTGTTTTGAGCTTCAAAAATTTGCTTAATCCCAATTTATGAGGTTTCAAAGATAGGTATGCTAATACATTTTCTAAATTTTGAGAGAAAAAAACATTTATATGGCCTAAACTTCTACTCAAACAACAAGCATTGTATTTTCAGAACTAAAACCAGTGAAAAAGAAACTGATAACTGAAAATTAAGGTAAAATATTGTTTTGTCAAATTTTCAATAGGTATTGACTTGTCATCTAGGCAAATTTGAAGACCCTTGAGAGGGAGAAGGAGGGGAGATAGGTACTTCAAAATACCTTCCTAGGACATACTTTAGCCTGTAGACCCATCCCTGAAAGTATCATTTTCCTAACCTAACCCCTTTCCAAGATAGCCAAAAGTAACTAAAGTAGAATTTTACCAAAAATAAAGACAATTTTGGTGTTGTGGACAGTTAATCCCTAGTCACCTACCCTAATGGTTCTTCATAGCCCTAGGCTATTCAATTAAAGTGTATAATAATTGACTAAATCATATTAAAGAACAGTTAAAATTGAAGAAACAATGGAAATATGAGGTATAAATTCGTGACCAGCACTGGTCATAATTAGACATCTTATAAAACAATTTTTACTTAATAATGTGTATAATAATCCTAGTTGACATATTTTCCAGGGAAGCAGCTTTATCCTCACTATTTTCACTGTTGTACAATTATTTATAACAAAATTGTGTAAAATAAACAAATTTTATTGAATTTTTCAGTTTTCCAATATTCTATATAGGGAATTTAAACACCATCACTGCCATCTACCAAAAATATATAAATAGGCTAATATTAATAAATTTAGGTTAGGTTAGATTGCCTAGATGACTCTTGGGTGTTTGTTTTAAAACAATTTTCAAGACTTGGAGAAATGACAAAATATTTAAAAATGTGATTGTAAAACTGGAAAAACAAGGAAAATAGTGAGGATAAAGGTGCTCCCCTTGGATAATATGTTAACTAGGGTAATTTTGCATATTTTGAGGTAAGAATTGTTTTCTTAACATGTCTCCTTATGACCAGTACTGGTCCTAAATTTATACCTCACATTTTGCTTGTTTCTTTAATTTTAACTGTTGTTGAAAATGATTTAGTCAATTACAATTTAACACTAATTATATATATATATATATATATATATTATCTCTGTTTCATTTGTAATTTTGCCTGCATTAAAACACTAAAAATGATACAACCACTACTGAGACAAATTTGACGTATGCTTTTTTTTAAATATGCTCATAAATATGATTCCCCAAAACTAAGGATCTTAACAAATTTTTCAAACCCAAAAACTAGTGCACAAACAGGATTTTTTTCTTTCAAAACGCTTTTTTAAACATTTTGTGACAATTGGGTTTGGTTCATTTTTAGCAGGTTGCCAGAAAAGGTTGGAGAGGCACCATTGAAAAGGTTGGACAACAAAGTTCCAGTGAATTATTAGAAGCCATTTTGAAGGGTTTCAGGCTAATTCAATATCTTGTACTCTATCTTAGTTACAGCTGTCACTGCAACCATGATATATGAAAAATCTATTGAATAGGGATATTTTTTTTCATTATTGTATCGTCTTCAAGTGTAATTAAAGACTTATAGTAAAAGATTAAATTGGTTTCATACTAACATGAGCATAGATGCTGAAACAATATTTTGATAAAAAAAAGTAAGTGAAGGCAAATTTGGACCTTTTTGTAAGTGGGTCGTAGAAAGATGTTCTGTCTTCTTTAGCTTAACAATTGATTGATTTTTCATAATTATTTTAAAAAAATATATAAATTCTTATTGGATATTAAAAAAAAAATCTAGCCATATTTTTCTGGAAATGCTTTCTAAATTGCTTGAATTCCACTTTAGATTTGAATTTTAAATTCCTTTAGCAGGTAATTACTCAATTTTTAATTGATAAACACAATATTATTACATAATATCTTTTTGGATCTAATTCTAGATCCATTGGCACATTCTTGAAGCCCGAAAAGTAAAAATAGCTAGACATATCGTTTTGGAAAAATTTAATGGCATATATATAATAGGCCTAAGCTTGTAGTGTTTTAAGCAATAAAACCATGAATAAAGTTTTAATTACAGGAGTTAGACCAAAGTATCCAATCTAATAGGTATTGGCTTGGAGAATATACTAAAAGAATACAGCTAACAGAACAAGCTAAAAGTTGTATTTTCCTTTTTTACCGTGGAAGGTTATTGTAAATTAAAATCAACAACTGCACTTCAAAAATATTTACATAAAAAATATGGTTTTTAATTTTTGCACCCTCTTATTAAATTTGATAATCAGGTTTCTAACGCCTTTGACAGCAGAAGGAGTTGAGCCTGTGCTTTCAACTGTGTTAAGATAAAATATGCTTTGCAGTAGTTAAAAGTCATTATTAGTCTTGAATCATTATATCTTTTGTATTTTAGGACTTTCCCAACTAAAATCTGTGTTTTATCCAAGTGTTGATGATAGTATAAAAATTTGCATTAACTCCGTTCCAAGATCTTTCATGGACTTGCCACAAATTCCGAAAATGGCTAATCTCATCACAGTTTTTGAGGATTCTTTCATTAAAAACGGTAATTCTATACAGTCAAATTTTCTGTTACTGAAAAAAAGTTTGTTTTAGCGTTTTTATTTGAAATGTTTGGAGGTATTATGAATTCAAACTGGCTGTTAAGTGGAGGGCCGCCACTATGTGATGTTATTAACAGTTTAATTTTATTTTCCATCAACAGGATTGTCCTATAGGGCCAAATAAATAGGAATTATAGTCCAGAAGTTTTCTTTTAAGTATTTGTGTATGTGTGTGTGTAATTTAAATGTAAAGTATTGTTAAAATCGATCTGAATTGAATTGAAAAAAAAGAAAAGCTACTTTGCTCTAGAAAATAATCGTCCCTTTTTTTTCTTCTTTCTCATTAAGTGGTCCTAAGGAAAAAAAAATGAAACTGCATATGTTTTTGTATCTAACTATTACAAGCTGAGGGTTGATAAAGTGGCTTCTTTGTGCCACAAAACATATTTAAATTCAGATTTTTAGCTTTTATTTTTAAGTTTGGTGAGTCAAGTAATCATCCCATAGAGATATTTTTCTATTAATCTTTTCCATGTGCTGGTGTGATGAATGATATATTACCACCAAAGCAGATGGGACTTCAGATGGGAATATCAAGTTATAAGACATGTAAGAGAGGAATAAAGTTAGTTGAATTCAGCTGTTAAACTTTCGGAGACTATATTTTGTATTTTATTCTTTGGGAACTAATTGAAACCCCCCAATTGATTGGCATTTTTTTGTCTTTAGTTGTCAATTTTTTGTGATTGTTAAGCTGTAAAATGTTAATTTTTTAGTTATATTTTATTATTCAATATTTTTTTATACAGTACGCTATCCTAAATTTAGACTTATCCAGGTATTAGTTCTATGTTATGAATTTTGTTTTATGAATTTCAGGATTTTGTTTTATGAATTTCAGGATTTTGTTTGTTCTATGTTAATGAATTTTGTTGAATGTTTCACATTTTCTTTTGCTTTGTAAAAAGTAGATTTTAAAAATGATTTGAGAAAAAAACGGAATAGCCTATACATCTGATTTAATGTATACATATAATCCCTGTATATTTATATTTTTTGCACGTAGATTAAAAAGAAAAAGCAGCCACATTTAGTAAGCTTTGCTGTTAAATTTTTCTATGTCTTCGATTTAAAATTTGTTTTATGATTTTAACGCAAGTTACCATGTGACCGTGAGAAGTCCTTTCATGTTCCAAGCCATCTTTCGTCACCAAAATGTGAAGATGTCTCCTTGCTGAATTTACCTAGCATTTCAGGACCATGTAAATTTGAATACGACACCCAAGAATTGCAACCCAAATATTCTAACAATGAAGGTATATCTGAAACATTGTATTTTGTTCATTGAAATGTATTGGATATTGTTTTATTGGACAAAAACAGGACAAAGAGACTTAATCTTAAGATGGAAGTTTTGTTTTATCTTTTTCCAATGTGCAGGTGTTTTCCAAACCGCTTTTGTATTCTTTCATGAACATTTCTAAATTTTCTCTTGAAAGTGGTTTAGCAGGTTTTATTATTTTCAAAAGGCTTGATAATAAGCCTTAAAACTATATCTCTATATAAATTTTATAATCCATAATTATAGTGTATACTTCTCTTCAAATTAAGAGATAAAGAAATGAATCTGTCTATTATTTTGATTCAAAGGTGAATTTGAAAGAAGCAGAATATCGGCTGTTATTATATGAACTGCCTACCAGAAATTTTTAGTATAGAATATTAATTTAATGAAAACGCTAGATTCAAACAAATAACTGAATTCATTTTGTGCAGAATGAAGTGTGCATTTATACACAATGATGAGCTCATACTAGTTCCGTTTTCAATCACCAGTTATCAGTCGCCTGTGACCAGTTATCAGTCAAAGCCTAAATATTGTTTTATGTAACAATTCGCTTACAGCTGATGAAAAGTGAACTAAAACAAAGTATTTATTGTTCACAGTTCAATAGACGTCATAAAGAAAGATATAAAGAATATGGGAACTTCGTGGGAGGGTGCAAAAGGGAAGCTTTGAATAGATTGGGATGGAGGAGGAGCGTGTGTAGCTGTTTCGGCCTCAGGTTTCTTGGTACTGCTTGAGTTTTTAGTAGTAGTAGTATCCGTATTTGAATTGTTATTTGTAAGACCTGTGGAAAACGTGACTTCTGTGTTTTTTTTTTTTTTTTTTTTTTTTTTTTTTTTTAATCCCAAGATTTTTGGCTGAAAAAAAGATTCTAACTTCAACATATGATGCGCATTCTTTTAGCTCTCTCTCTTTATGTTGAAATAATTCCTGATATTTGTTATAGTATTTCTTCTCCTTCAATTATGGTTTGATTTATTCTCGGTATACTTTTTGATCGTTTTCATTTTCGCTCTTTTGTTGCATTAAAGTAACTAATTTTAAAAGCTAATATTGGTATCACCATGAGGGAAAGAAGAGGGTTGGAAAATAAAATTAGTTGTTAAAACATATCAAAACGTATAATGTTTTTTCTGTAGACTGAAAAAACATATACTATTTTTTCTGTAGACTGTAAACCTATTGAAAGATATACTGCTTTTTGTTTTTAACTCTGTAGACTTTTAAATCATATTGAAAGATATGTATTTTGTTTTTGGTTTTATGAGTTTTGATTTTTTGTGTTATTTGGTTAATTCTGTAGACTTTTAAACTTTTAGGTTATTTGTCACCACAGGATTCAAAGAATCCATCTACGAGTAGTTCCTCAATTTTGTGTGCATCAGAATCTGAAGGAAAAGGCTTAGAATAT
Organism: Artemia sp. Qi Xiang Cuo; assembly: GCF_049724085.1. Classification (NCBI taxonomy): domain Eukaryota; kingdom Metazoa; phylum Arthropoda; class Branchiopoda; order Anostraca; family Artemiidae; genus Artemia; species Artemia sp. Qi Xiang Cuo. Next base: position 65,277,135 of record NC_142803.1, on the reverse strand, counting down.
CAGAAAACAGGTTCGCAAAGTCACCTTCAAAGTAAAAAGTATGGAAAATTGAAAAAATATAAAAGAACTCATAAAAAGAAAAAGACATATAAATGTGAGGTATGTGACAAGACCGTTTCTCAAATGTGCCATTTGAACACGCATCAAAGAGTGCATACAGGTGAGAAACCGTTTAAGTGTGATGTTTGTGATCAAACCTTTTCTCAAGCATCAAATTTGAACCGGCACCAAAGAATGCATACCGGTGAGAAACCTTTTAAGTGTGAGGTTTGTGACAAAACCTTTTCTCAACCATCAAGTTTCAACATCCAGAAAAGAGTGCATATGGGTGAGGAGCCATTTCAGTGTGATGTTTGTGACCAAAACTTTTCTACAGCATCAAGTTTAAAAACCCACCAAATAGTGCACACTGGTGAAAAGCAATTTACGTGTGATATTTGTGACAAAATCTTTTCTACAACATCAACTTTCAAAACCCATAACAGAGTGCATACAGGTGAGTCACCGTTTAAGTGTGACGTTTGAAACAAAACCTTTTATCAACCCTCAATTTTTAACAAGCACCAAAGTGTGCATACCGATGAGAAACATTTTAAGTGTGATGTTTGTGACAAAACCTTTTCTCAACCATCAAGTGTGAACTTGCATCAAAGTGTGCACACGGGTGAGAAACCTTTTAAGTAAGATGTTTGCGATAAAACCTTTTCTCAGTTATCACATTTGATCACCCATCAAAGAGTTCATATGGGTGAGAAACCGTTTAAGTGTGATATTTGTGATAAAACCTTTTCTCGAGCAGCTAATTTGATTACCCATCAAAGAGTGCACACGGGTGAGAAGCCATTTAAGTGCGATGTTTGTGACCAAATGTTTTCTCAAGCATCAAGTTTGAACACCCATAAAAGAGTGCATACGGGTAAAAAACCGTTTAAGTGTGATGTTTGTGACAAAACCTTTTCTGCAGCATCAAATTTGAACCCGCACCAAAGAGTGCATACTGGTGAGAAACCATTTGAGTGTGATGTTTGTGACCAAACCTTTTCTCAAGCATCAAGTTTGAACATCCATAAAAGAGTGGACATGGGTGAGAAGCCATTGAAGTGTGATGTTTGTGACAAAACTTTTTCATTAGTGTAATATTTGAACACCCGACGCATAGGGGTGAGAAACTGTATAAATGTGATTTATATGACCAGACTTTTTCTCAAGCAGGAAATTTGACCAAGCACCAAAGAGCACATATGAGTGAGTAGACAGTTACATGTTATGTATGTGAGAAGTGTTTTCTGCAAGTTTGCAGTTTGAATGCATATCAAAGACTGCTTAGAGATGAGAAACCTTTGATATGTATAGATGTCTATAGAAAAACTTCTGTGATTTTAGCAATTTTACTGGCAGTAAACATTGCTCACAGGAGTTTTGGAATATTGTTGTATCCTTTGTGGTTATTATTCCCACAACCAATTAGTACATTGAATTACTTTTATTCAATTTTTTTATGTGTTTAGTTTCCTTAGCAATTTTAGTTTGTTTAGTAATACAAATTCGCTTGAGTGTTGCCAATGTGATTTAAGTAAGAAATGCTTGTTTACATCAAGATTTTTGAATTAGCGCATAAGATTGCATACAGATGAAAACTGTTTAAGATTATTTATGCAAGAAGTTCTTGCTGTGGCTGGACTGTTTGAACATGCTCAAAGAGTACACACAGGTGAGACACCATTTAAATGTGATTTGTGTAAAAGGGTATTTTCATTTAAGTCAGCTCTGCTTTAGCATCTAACAACCTATTTTAGAAAAAGGCTCTCAGTTTTTAGACTACAGCAAAACCTTTGGAACAATTGTTATTTTTATTTAAAAAAGAAAACTTGATGAAGAATTAAAGCTGCTTCACTTTGGCTAATTCTCACATTTAAATTAACACTTTGATCATTTATATAGTTTTTTTTTTTAAATGATAGATACAGCAGTGGCGAGTTGAAATTTTTGCCTCACCATTTTCAATCATTAAAAAAAATATTATACACCCCCCCCCCTAATGTGCAAATATAACCAAAATTGTACTCTGATTCTCAATATAATCTTCATTTACATCACAAATGGAATTTGCCCCCACCTCCCCTTATGTGCAAATATATACCATGATTTGGATATATTTAGGGGTTGGATTAAGTTCATTTGGTTGTATTTAGGTTCAGAATTCTATTTTGGCTATATATTTGCACATTAGAGGGCTGGGGGCATATACTCTGTTAATATATAGGTTTTAAGAAATTCGTAAATGAAAAAAAACTGTATTTATATGTATGTCAATAGCAATATTTTGTATTTTCGCCACTGCTTTATATATTATTTAAAAAAACGGAATTAACAATGACCAGAATGAACGCCACTGATAAAAAACAAATTTTATCAAGAATTTCAAAAGATTTACAAATTGGGTTGAAAGGATGCAAAAATAGAAATTTCTTTTTTTTTTAAGTTGGAAAATGAAGGAAAAAAGAGGAAAGACTCAATGATAAAGAATCTCCCCTTGGATAGTATGTTAACTAGGGTCAGTATACATATTTTAAAGTAAGAATTGTTTTCTGAACATGTCTCTTTATCAGGGGCCATTATCCCAAATTTATACCAAATACAATCTTAAATCATTTTCAACATTTAATTTTTTTCTAGATTTACTTTGAAGATAGGTTATATTTGAGAAATCCTTTTAATACAGTGCTTGACAGCTCCTTGTATTCCTTTCCTTCCCAGTACCGATCCAGAAATCTAGTAGTGTAGTACCAGCCTTAAATATTTATTTTCCAGTGTGGGATAACATGAGACTTCAATGAGTTGTTCCATTCGAAAGGTAGTCAGGTTAGTGTCCAGAGCATCAGCATTAAAGTGGTCACGCATCCAGTCTAACCGCTTCTTCAAAAATGGAATATACTCTTATGCGGATCTTCAGTGAATTCAAATGCTGGATAATTTGAGTCATGAGTTTAGTGAAATCAGATATGTTTTTAGCAAAAATGTATGCAATCTTTCAAGCGGCTCGATTTTGATTTTTTCTATTGGTTTTTCCTAGAGAGTGACCCTTTTTACCATGGCATCAGTTTTCTTTTCTACATAAAAAATGTCAGAAACACGCCTGTCATGGATAAATTCCAGCTGTTGAGTTTTTCAAAAATATCACTCAAATAAGCCAACTTTAAAAGCCGATCAAAATCATTAAGTATAGAAGAAACCTGGGATCTGTGTTCGATAAAAAAAAATGTAATTGTTTGTGGAATTCAAATACACGGGACAAAACATTCCCCCAAGAAAGCCATCGTACCTCAGTATCTAGCAATAAGCTATAATGGAAGTTACCCATTTCCTGGCATTAATAACAAAATAATTTCATAAAAATAAGTTTTTCAAAGAAAATTAAAGGCAATTTTAAACTTGAGCTCAGCATATTAAAATACCTGTTAAAATTAAAACTCAAAACGACCAGAAATCACTATTAAAGAATAAATGAAACCAATTTCATTTAAAGGCATGAAGGGTGGGAGGGGCTATTTTGCCCTCTGATCTGTTTTTACTCTGGGAACATGAACTAGAACTTTTAATTTCCATTCAAGTGAGCCCTTTCTGAAGTTTATACGAGTTTCCTTTTCATAAAAACCATAAACGGCCCCAAGACATAGCTTACAAGGTCTGCCCCCCGTTCCCAGGGGGGTTGTGTCGAATAGGAGTTTTTATTATCTGACCTTCGCACCTATTTAAAAATAATGGCTTTCTCAAAATTTGTATCTGATGGGTTTGGGGAAAAGAGGACGTGGGAGGGGGGTTAGGGGCCCCGATCTCTTTTGACTCTTAAAAATTGAACTAGAACTTTCAAATCAGCCCTCTCTGAATTTTATACGAGCATCCCTTCCATAAGAACCATATATGTCCCCAGGGCATAACTTACAACGCCTGCCCCCGGGTCCTTGGTGGGTTTGTCGACATCAGCCTTTGTTTTATCTGACCATTGAACTATTTTCACAGAATCGTTATCTTGAAATTTTTATTGGCTACAGGGGGGGAAAAAGGGGTTTGGGGGGATAGCCCTGTTGCCCTCTAATCCTTTTTTACTCTTAAAAACTGAACTAGGACTTTCTATTTACAATCAAATGAGCCCTCTCTGAAGTTTATACGAGTATCCCTTCCAGAACAGCTGTATATGCCCCCCAGGCATAACTTATTACGCCTACCCCCGGGCACCAGGGGGCTGTGTTGACACCAGAGTTTTTGTTTTCTGAATTTTGAACTATTTTTAACAATATGTTTATTGTGTCGACCCCGGAGTTTTCGTTATATGATCTTTGAACCATTTTGAAAAAAATGGCTTTCTCAAACTTCTTATCGGATGGGTTTGAGGAAAACAGGGCGTGGAGAAGGGGGGGGGGTTAAGTGCCCTCTGATCTCTTTTGACTCTTAAAAAGTGAGCGAGAACTTTCAATTTCCAATCATATGAGCCCTCTCCGAAGTTTATACGAGCATCTTTTCAATAAGAACTATATATGCCCCAGAGCATTTCTTACAACGCCTGCCGTCGGGCCCTGGGGGGTTTTGCCGACCCCAGAGTTTTCATTATATGATCTTTGAGCTATTTATAAGAAAGAAATGGCTATCTCAAAGTTCATATCGGGTGGGTTTGAGAAAAAAAGGACATGGAGGAGGGAGTGAGGCTAGTTCCCTTCCGATATCTTTTGAATCTTAAAAAGTGAACAAGAACTTTCAATTTCCAATCAAATGAGCCCTCTCCGAAGTTTGTACGAGCATACCTTCCATAAAAACCATCTAGGTCCGAGAGTAGTACTTTCACCGCCGGCCCTGGGGAGGGGGGGCAGCTTTGACAAAGGAGTTTTTATTATCTGACAGTTGAACTATTTTTAACGAAATTTCCATAACTAAAGGAGATTTTGTTATATGATCCTTGAACTATTTTTAACAAAATGGCTACCTCAAATTTTTTTCAGATGTATTTGGGGAACTTTTTACTCTCAAAAAGGCACCAAAGCTCGATTTCCAATCGAATGAGCCCCCTTTGAAGTTTATATGACGACCCCTTCTATATGAAGTGCCTCTGGGAAAAAATGAAGTGTGGGGGAAGGCTAGCTGCTCTTCGATCACTTTTGATTCTTAAAAAGTGAATTATAAATTTTATTTCTAATCAAATGAGCCCTCTATGAAGTTTATACGAGCATCCCGACCATAGCAACCATATATGCCGCCAGGGCATAACTTACAACGCCTACCCCCGGGTGGCTGTGTCGACACCAGAGTTTTGTTATCTGAATTTTGAAGTACTTTTAACAAAATGTTTATCTCAAAATTTTTATCTTATGCATTTAGGGCGTCGAGGAGGGAGGGGCTAGATATCCTTCGATCTCTTTTGACTCTTAAAAAGTGAACAAGAACTTTCAATTTCCAATCAAATGAGCCCTCTCCAAAGTTTATACGAGCATCTCTTCCATAAGAACTATATATGCCCCCATAGCATTACTTACAGCACCTGCCTCCAGGCCCTGGGGGCTTGCGTCGACGTAGGATTTTTTTTATCTGACCTTCGAACTATTTTTAACGAAATGACTATTTTAAAAAAAAATCGGATAGGCTTGGGGAAAATAAGTATTTGGGGGGGGAGGGCTAGTTGCTCTCAGCTATCTTTTTACTCCTAAAAAGTGAACTAGAACTTTCAATTTCATATCAAGTGAGCCCTCTCTGAAATTTACCCCCAGGACAACACTTATAACGCCTACTCCTAAGGCCCTAAGGGTTATAACGGCCCTAAGGGTTGTGTTGACACCGTAGCTTTTGTTATCTAATTTTTGAACAATTTTTAAAAACTGGTTATCTCAAAATTTGTAGCAGATGGGCCTAAGGAAAAGGCATGGGGGGTGTAGTTGCCCCTAAATCTCTTGACTCTTAAAAATTAAACTAGAACTTTCAATTTTCAATAAAATGAGCTCTTTATGAAGTTCATACGAGCATCCCTTTCATAAGAACCATACATGCCTTTATAGTATAACTTAAAACGCCTTCCCCCGGGCTCTGGGGGGTTGTATTGCCACCGAAATTTTTCTTATCCGACCTTTGAACTTTTTTTAACAAAACGTCTATCTCAAAATTTTCAGCATATGGGGAAAAGAAGGGGGGATTTTGCCCTCCGATCTCTTTCGACTATTAAAAACTGAGCTCGAACCTTCGATTTCTAATCAAATGAGCCCACTCTGAAGTTTATGCGAGCATCCTTTTCATCAGAACAATCAATGCCCCAGGGCATAACTTACAACTACTGCCCCCGGGTCCTGGGGGGTTGTGTCGACACCTAAGTTTTTGTTATCTGACTTTTGTGCAATTTGTAACTTAACGGCTATCTAAAATTTTTTATCGGACGTATTTGGGGAAAAGGGGTGTGGGGGGACTAGTTGCCCAACAATCTCTTTTGACTCTCAAAAACTGAACTACAAATTTCAATTTCCAATCAAATGAGCCCTCTGAAGTTTTTACGAGCATCCCTTCCAGAAGAACCATATATTCCCCCAGGGCATAACTTAGAACGGCTGCCCTCGGGCCCTGGGGCTGTGTCGACCCTGGAGTTTTTGTTATATTGTCTTTTAACTATTAAAAAAAATGGGTATCTCAAAGTTCTTATCGGATGGGTTTGAGGAAAAAGGGCGTTGAGGGAGGGGGGAGTAGGTGCCCTCCAATCTCTTTTGACTCTCAAAAAGGTAACTACAAATTTCAATTTCAAGTCAATTGAGGCCTCTTTGAAGTTTATACGAGCATCCCTTCCATAAGAACCATATATGCCCCTAGGGCATAACTTATAACGCCTTCCCCTGGGACCTGGGGGGTTTTGTCGACACCCAAGTTTTGTTATATGATCTTTAAACTATTTTTAACAAAATAGCTATTTCAAAATTTGAATCGGAGTCATTTGGGCGAAAAAAGCGTCGGGAGGACGGGGGCTGGTTATCCCCCGATATCTTTTGACGCTTAAAAAGTGAACTAGAACTTTTGATTTCCAATCGAATGAGCCGTCTCAGAAGTTTATACGAGCATTCCTTCCATAAGAACCATAAATGCCTCCAGGGTATATCTTATAACCCTTGCCCTGAAGACTGTGGGGGCAGTGTCCTGCTCAAACATATAATTTCAAGAAGTTTCAACTACGTTGAACAAAACATCTATCTAAAAATTTTGATTGGATGTGTTTGGGGAAATGTTGGTCCTGGAAGGGGTGTTAGTTGCCCTCCAATCACTTTCGACTATTAAAAAGGGCACTATCCATTTAAATTTCCAATCAAATGAGCCCTTTTTGAAGTTTCTACGACAACACTATTTATAAAAACCTTATATCCCCCGTGGGCATAATTTACAACCCTTGCGGTGAGAGCTGTGGGGGGTTTGTCATCCTCAAAGACCTAATTTCCAGAATTTTCTGCTACGTTGAACAAAATGGCTATCTCAAAATTTTGGATGTGTTTGGGGAAAAGGTGGGCGTGAGAGGGGAATTAGTTGCCCTCCAATCACTTTTGGCTATTAAAGACGGCACTAGTCCTTTGAATTTCCAATCGAAAGAGCCCTTTGTGAAGTTTCTACGACAAAGCTTTCTACAAAAAACTTATATGCCTCTAGGGCATAACTTATTACCCTTGCCTTGGGGACTGTGGGGGGATTGTCCTCCTCAAAAACATAATATCTTTCTGGAAATCAACTACATTGAACAAAATGGCTATCTCAAAATTTTGATTGGATGTGTTTGGGGAAATTTTGGGCTTGGAAGGGGTGTTAGTTGCCTTCCAATCACTTTTGACCCTTAAAAAGGGCACTAGAACTCTCGATTTCCAATTGAATGAGCCCTCTTCGAAGTTTATATGACTACCCCTTCCATGCAAAGTGCCTCTGGGAAAAAAATAATAATAATAACCCATTGGAGCCGTATGGCCTTTACTATAGGCAACGCTATAGCGTTGAGTCTGACTGAATTTCATAGTAACAAGATTTTTGAAGCCTAGTTTTTAGGAAGTTCACAATTTTAACATTCTGATCAAGGACATCATTAAGTTCCGTAGAGAGGTTCTTAGCCACCAAAGCCTCTTGGTAAAGTACACAAAAAGATAACTTGTACTCAGTTTAAATCTTTTTAACATGGCCTACAAGCCCCGTGATATGACCACTCATGGTCTTACCACCTTCCATAGACGCTGACACACAGTTTTTTCATTCAAGCTGGTATTCGGGTAAAACAAAATCTAGCAATTTGGGAATATCTTCAACTTTTGCCGATGTTTTAAGTGACTTACAAAATAAAATATTTTCAAACATTTCATATTGAAAATACCTCGTGCAAAAAACAGTCATTTTAGCAATACCAGCGACATCCGTGGTTTCATCAAGTTGCATACCAAAGCAAGAACTACCTCGAATTGCTCCGACAAGTTGTTCTTTTGTGTCATACACCATTTCACTAATTCTGCTTGAAACGTTATCGTTGAAAATGTAATTGTTTTGATTCGTTTTGCCTCTTTTTCTCCAAACATACAAAAAAACAATTTATGCCGCGGCAGAGAGGATTAGATGTTCACCGAGAGTAAGATTTTTACCAGACTTCACGATCAAATGACTAATTTTGTAAGAAGATTTTACAGCATTTCGATTTGTCCTATAAAAGAAAGCTTTCTTTTAATGTGTTTTTCCTACTTTTAACATCTTCCAAAAGACGTTCAAAGTGCCGTAGCTCCTTTTAACTAAATTCTCAAGTTTTATTTCAAAACGGCGTTTTAAAAGAAAAGGTTTCACACATTTGTTTGATAAAATTTCAGAAAAAATAACCCATTATGGATTAGGCTCGTCTGAGCTTCCAGCCCTAGAAGAACCTAATTTTAAGTACAACTTGTCATATTTTTTTACTTTTAAATTCATTTGCCAGTTTTTCGATTTCTTTTTATCCTTGAGCTGCTCATTAGTTAGAAGACGTTCAAGACTACTTTCATTTTGTGAAGCTAATGGTTCAGAACTTTGATTAAGATCTTCATGAGGCCTTTTCGTTTAGAGTCATTTATCCATTGTTAATTTTTATTTTGAAATTCACTTACGTACCTGAATCAACACACTGACGTGCTGTTTAAACAGGATCGAGTGTCAGCAGAATAACAGAACGCACCACAAAAATAACAGAACACTGACAGCGTACTTGTAATAACAGGCAATACTACTGCAGTGCAGTGACACGAGAGACTGGCCGGCCTTCAAAGACACTCTGATGACTAAGCCTTAGTGACGCGTTAACGTCAACCTGTCCCACTGAAACCGCTTGAGAGTCAGAAAAGGCAATTCAGATAACTTTACCTTTCCTAGAATTAAACTGTTGTTTTTTTTTTGTTGGCCAGCCACGTACCCCCGAAAAATTTTTGTGTGCCCTCAAGAGGTACGCGTAACACAGTTTGAGAACCAATGCCCAAGGGTATCATTGTCCCTCCTAGAAAATTGGCTAAAATTAGCACTCTAAGCAGTTTGAAAGGATCCTCTAGAGTGTTTTTTGCCACGAAGACATAAAGAATCAAAGATTTGTGTCTAAAACTGGCTTTTAAATTTCATGCATTGCCTGTGAATATTGTTTCAAGAGGAAATCCCTGTGGAAAAACTTACCCTGGCATGATTGGAAAAAACCGTAAACGTGATTTCAGTTTATTTCTAAGGGATTGGTTTTGTCGTGGATTTAAATTATTTTGGGAATAAAAATTTGGAGCACGCTTTAATTGTAAAAACATGACGCGAGCATGGTTCTTGCGTCATCGTTGTGAGGAAAATGGTAGTGATGATTATAAAACTACAGATTTTTATTTGGTCGTTACAGAAAGTGATTCTTGATTTGAGAATATTGTGTGCGACAATACTTCAAATAGTCAGATAGAAACAAATGAATTTTAAAATATGAATCGTAATAGTATCATTGACTTCACAAAGATATTTAATACAAAAAAGTTACATTATATTAAGGAAAATGTGATCCTGAATTTGCACGCCAGGATCAGTACAAGCTGAATCCCAATGATCTGCCAACACTAATCGTTGTTGATGACGATGACGACCTAAATGGCTATGAAGAAGAATAAATCTAAACAGTGAAGACAAAAGACTTTTTTATAGTGCATATATATTTTATTAATAAACGAATTCACATACATTGTTAAAACACTTTATTCTTAGGGCACTGAAATCAATATTATACAGGTGTGATAGGATATTTTCTACTAGAAAGTCAGTCAAACGAGGACTGTATAAATAAATGCTGAGAAATTCACTGTAAGTATATTCACGACATCGAAAAATGAAATATAGTAAGGCATGAAAACCACAGCTTTTGGTTGATAAATCTTGAGCTCACATTTTATTTTGAATTATTGTTTTCCCGCTTCCTTCAAGATATTTTTGATGTGCAGTGTGTACAATGCACATGGTAGACCAAGAAGATCAAAAAATTATATATTCCTAGCTGTTTGAAAGATTCATAGTCAATGACCCGTCTGCACAGTCGATGGATTACTATTAACAATGATAATGGTAGTGTTAGCAGCATGAAAATATTCAACGAAATCTGAGGGTATGTAATAGGATTTGTATTTGGACATATAATGATCCTTGTTAAATACATCAATTATTTGATTGGTGTTCATGGTGCCAGGTCTAATAGAACACTGCCGTTGGAGGTAATTTTCCAAAAGGTTTCAAATTGATTGAGTGAGATTAATGTTACACTCTCCGTGAATGGTGCTTAAAAGGTACAACTCTAAACGTATAGTACCCTTTCAGATAATACTCATATCTTGAGTACCAGACGAGTCCAAAACAATAATACCAGGGCATTTTGCGGACATTGCATCGGTTACACTATTTTCATATAGTTGAGAAACTAGATGTATGGATTGCGTTGTCAACTCATATAGGGTCCTATAAAATTTATCAAAGGATAAATTGATGAGAGGAATTCCATTTACTTTAGATACAAGAGAGGAAAGTCCAAACAGTTCAAATTCATGTGGAGAACTTTTCCACGATCCTATGGCACTTGCACTGTTTACAAAAGCCAAAGCAAGTTTCAAAGGAATTTCATAATTTTTAAATGAAGAATTGGTGTAGATACTTTAACAAGTGGCAATATGTCGTTGATTGGTGATTGCATGAAGAACGAGCAGTTTGATATTATTTCCAGAGGCTCTTAATTTTTTAATTGCCAAAGCAACAGAACTCGTAACCTTTTATTTTCTCACATGAAGTATTGCCGAGGTGAGAGTGACACTGACATCGGGTGCTGCATCAAGTGTTTTTCTCAAGATGAAATCGGACGGAGCGAGTTGTAACTACATTAATCCTAACATTGGTGGGCATCCATTGAGATACATTAAATATTTCATGATTGAGTCTACCAACTAAATGATACTCCTTGCTTACTGCCCAGGTGAGTTCACCATCAGTATGAATATTTGTTCTATGTTCATAGCCAATCGGCCGACATCTTAATTTCTTCTATGACGTCGGAGTCATAAATCTAAATTTAATGCAGCATGCAAAGTTTGATAGATTATTGCTAGTGCTCACCACTGTTCCATTTGAATAGACACATATTTGTTTAAATAAATTATATAGTACACCATTTTCATAGGATAATTTATCGACGGCGGAGGGAGGTATTTTGTCAGACTTTTTCCTCGCCACAACTTTTAAATCAATAAGTGTGGATGATAAATCTACGAAGTAGTCTTCATTGGAATAAATTTGAAAATGTATGTTTTCATAGAGGAGTTTTTGGATAGAATTGTTCATAGTATTCATGTTTTACACTGACATCCACACTTTCAGCATTGAAAAGATTTGAAGATGTGGTGACATTGAGATGAGATTCCTTGTGTGGTAGATACGCCATTTCAATCATGGAAAAGAAATCCTTTTTCGATCTAAAGTTTTCTTCTTTATTTCTTTTTCTTATTCTTCTTATTTTTCTTATTCTTCTTATTCTTTTTTGACAAGAGTGATGTCTTTCGCTTCTGACCTCAGTAGTGACTGATTAGTGACGAGGTAATTTTCCTCCTTTTTAGATATTTCAGTTTTACTACTGATAACGGTCACTGTATTTGTGATCGAAATATCTGATATTTTTTGTGAAATTTTTTATACATCTGTCTATTAAAAAGGATTTTATCCAACTTTTGAACTTTTATTTTATCCATATTTTTGAGGAGGTCACTCCCCCAAAACCCTTATGGCAAGGGTTTTAAGTTATGCCCTGGGGGCATAAGAAATATGTTGGCACAATGTATAATTTTTTTTCATTTAGACCAGGGCACTTCGTGTCGAAGACTTTGTCGTGGAAACTTCGAAAAGGGCTCATTCAATTGGAAATCGGAGTGGCTTGTGCCCTTTTTAATAGTCGAAAGTGATTGGAAGGCAACTAAAGCCCCTTATACACCCACCATTTCCCGAAACACATCCAATCAAAATTTTGAGATAGCGATTTTGTTCAGCGTAGTTGATTGCCAGATAGAAATTATGTTTTTGAGGAGGACACTCCCCCATAACCCTTAGGATAAGGGTTGTAAGTTATGCCCTGGGGGCATATAAGGTTTTTGTAGAAAGTGTTGTCGTAGTAACTTCAAAAAAGGCTCATTCGATTGGAAATTCAGAGTTCTAGAGCCCTTTTCAATAGTCGAAAGTGATTGAAGGGCAACTAACCCCCCTCTCACGCCCACCTTTTCCCCAAACACATCCAAAAAAAATTTTAAGAGAGCCATTTTGTTCAACGCAGTGGAAAGTTCTGGAAATTTATTTTTAAGGATGACAACCCCCCCCCCACAGCCCTCAGAACATTTTTATAGAACACGTTGTCGTAGAAACTTCAAAAAGGCCTCATTCAATTGGAAATTGAAATAGCTAGTGTCCTTTTTAATAGTCGAAAGTGATTGTAAGGTAACTACCACCCCTTTCACGCCAACTATTTTTCCAAAAAAATCCAATGAAAATTTGGAGATAGCCATTTTGTTCCACATAGTTTAAAGTTCTGGAAATTGTTCCTTTGATAGAACACTCCCCCCACAGTCTTCAGGGCAAGGGTTATAAGTTATGTTATAGTAGCATATAAGTTTTATTGACATATTTGTTGTAGAAACTTGAAAAACAGCTCATTTAATTGGAAATCGAAAGGACTGGTGCCCTTTTTAAGAGTCTAAAAAGTGATTTGAGGAGGACTAACTCCCTCTTATGCCAACCTCCCAAACACATCCAATCTAAATATTTAGATAGCCATTTTAGTCAACATAGTTGAAATTTTTTTAAATTAGCTCTTTAAGAATGAGAATCCCGTCACCTCCACAACTCTCAGGTTCAGAGTTTTAAGTTATTCCCAGGGGGCATAAAAGGTTTTTATAGAAGATGATGCTTCAGTAACTTCAAACGGGACTCATTCATATTAGAAATTGAAGAGGTAATGCCCTTTTCAATAGTCAAAAGTGATTGGAAGGCGAAAAACACCTCTTCCACGCCCACCCCTTTTCCAAACATGCACAATCAAAATTTTGATGTAGCCATTTTGTTCCTCGCAGTTTAAAGTTCAATATCAGATATTTCAGTTTTACTACTGATAAAGGTCACTGTATTTGTGATCAAAATATATAATTTTTTTTTTGAAATTTTTTATACATCTGTCTATTAAAAAGGATTTCATCCAAATGTTGAATTTTTATTATATACATATTTTTGAGGAGGTCACTCCCCCAAAACCCTTATGGAAAGGGTTTTATGTTGTGACCTTGGGGAACAAAAAATATGTGTGCACAATATATTTTTTTTTTTCATTTAGAACAGGGTACTTCGTGTCGAAGACGTCGTAGTGGAAACTACGAAAAGGGCTCATTCAATTGAAAATCGGAATGGCTTGTGCCCTTTTTAATAGTCGAAAGTGATTGGAAGGCAACTAACACCCCTTCCACACCCACCATTTCCCGAAACACATCCAATCAAAATGTTTAGATAGCGATTTTGTTCAGCGTAGTTCAAAAAATTATATTTTTGAGGAGGATACTTCCCCACAACCCTTAGGGTAAGGGTTGTAATTTATGCCCTGGGGGCATAAAAGGTTTCTGTAGAAAGCGTTGTCGTAGATTTTTCAAAAAAGGCTCATTCGATTGGGAATTCAAAGAGCTATTGCCCTTTTTAGTAGTCGAAAGTAATTGAAGGGAAACGAACTCCTTTCTTATGCCAACCAGTTCCCCAAGGACGGCAAATTAACATTTTAAGATAGCCATTTTGTTCAACGTAGTGGAAAATTCTGGAAATTGATTTTTAAGGATGACAACCCCTCCCCCCCAACGCCCTCAGAGTACGGCCGGGTAAATTATGCCCTGGACCCTTAAACAATTGTTATTGAACACGTTGTAGTAGATACTTCAAAAAAGCCACATTCAATTGGAAATTTAAATGGCCAGTGTCCTTTTTAATAGTCGAAATGGATTGGAAGGTAACTAACACCCCTTCCACGCCCACCATTTTCCTAAAAAATCCAATAAAAATTTTTAGATAGCCATTTTGTTCCACGCAGTTTATATTTCAGGGAAATAAACCTTTGATTAGAACACTCCCCCCACAGTCTTCAGGGCAAGGGTTATAAGTTTTGTTATAGGGGAATATAAGTTTTATTGACATGTTTGTTGCAGAAACTTCAAAAACAGCTCATTCGATTGGAAATTGAAAGGACTCGTGCCCTTTTTAAGAGTCTCAAAAGTGATTTGAGAAGAACTAACCCCCTCTTATGCCCACCTTTTCCCCAAACACATCCAATCTAAATATTTAGATAGCCATTTTATTCAACGTAGTTGAAATTTTTGGACATTAGCTGTTTAAGAATGAGAACCCTGTCACCTCCACAGCCCTCAGGGTAAGAATTTTAAGTTATTCCCAGGGGGCATAAAAGGTTTTTATAGAAGATGATGTTTTAGAAACTTCAAAAAGGGCTCATTCAATTGGAAATTGAAGAGCTAGTGCCCTTTTCAATAGTCGAAAGTGATTGGAGGAAACTAACCCCCTCTCACGCCCACCTTTTCCCCAAACACATCCAATCAAAATGTTAAGATAGTCATTTTTTTCAACGTAGTAGTAAGTTCTAGAAATTAGTTTTTAAGGATGACACCCCCCCTCCCAAAGCCCTCAGGGCAAGACTTGTAAGTTATGCCCTGGAGGCATATAAAAATTGTAGAGAAAACGTAGTCGTAGACACTTCAAAAAGGGCTCATTCGATTGGAAATTGAAATGGCTAGTGCCCTTTTTGGTAGTCGAAAGTGATTGGAAGGCAACTAACACCCCTTCCACGTCCACCATTTCCCCAAACATGCACAATCAAAATTTTAAGGTAGCCATTATGTTCCACGCAGTTGGAAATTTAGGAAATAATGCATTTGAGCAAGAAACTTCCCCACAGTTTTCAGTTCAAGGGTTGCAAATTAAGTCCTGGGGTCATATATATTTTAATTGAATTCTGTGTCGTAAGAACTTGAAAAAGGGCTAATTCGATTGGAAATACAAAGGTCCAGTACCCTATTTAATAGTCAAAAGTGATTTGAGGGCAACTAGCCCCTCTCAACCTACAAATGTCCCTTAATCAAAATGAATACATGTTTTTAATTAGTCGGGGCGTTCAGTATAGTTGATATATTGAAACAGAATATGTTTTCGAGAAAGACACTCCCCCACAGCCCTCAAAGCACAGGTTTTAAGCTATGCCCTGGCGGCATATAAGGTTTTTATAGAAAGAGTTGTCTAAGAAACTTCAAAAAAGGCTCATTAGACTGGAAATTCAAAGGGCTAGGGCCCTTTTCAAGAATCAAAAGTGATCGGACGGCAACGAACCCCCCGTTCACGCCCCCCTTTTCCCCAAGCACATCCAATCAAAATATTGAGATAGCCATTTTGTTCAACGTAGTTGAAAGTTCTGGAAATTAGGTCTTTGAGGATGACAACAGCCCTCAAGCCAGGGGTTGTAAGTTATGCTTTTGGGGCATATATGGATTTTATCGAACGCTTTGTCGTAGAAACTTCAAAAAGGGCTCAGTCGATTAAAAATTGAAATGGCGAGTCTCCTTTTTAACACCCCTGATAGCCATTTTGTTCCAGCAGTTTAAAGTTCAGGAAATTATACCTTTGATAGAACACTCCCCCCACAGTCTTCAGGGCAAGGGTTACAAGTTATGTCCTTGGGGCATATAAGTTTAATTGACATCTTTGTTTTAGAAACTTGAAAAAGGGCTCATTCGATTGGAAATTGAAAGGGCTAGTGCCCTTTTTAAGAGTCTTGGAAGTGATATGAGGGCAACTAATCCCCTCTCATGGCCACCTTATCCCCAAACACATCCAATCACAATTTTTAGATAGCCATTTTGTTCATCGTAGTTGAAAATTTTGGATATTAGGTCTTTAAGGATGACAACCCCTCCACCCCCACAGCCCACAGGGTGAGGGTTGTAAGTTATGCCCTGGGGGTATAAAAGTTTTAATAGAAGGCGATGTTTTAGAAACTTCAAAAAGGGTTCTTTATATTAGAAATTGAAGAGCTAGTGCCCTTTTAATGGTCAAAAGTGACTCGAGGGCAACTAACCCCCCTCTCCCGCCAACCTTTAATCCAAACATATCCAATCAAAATTTGGAGACATCCATTATTTTCAGTGCTGTCGAAAGTTGTGGAAAATAAGTTTTTTAGGATGATAGGCCAACTACGGCCCTCACTACAACGTTTGTAAGTTAAGCCCTTGGGGCATATAAGGTTTATATATAAAGTTGTTGTAGAGATTTCAAATAGGGCTCATTTGATTGCATATTATCCAACATTTCCCGAAACACATCCAAAACATATTTCGAGATAGCTATTTTTTTCAGCGTAGTTGATTTCCAGATAGAAATTTTTTTTTGAGGAGGCCACTCCCCCAAAACCCTGAGGGCAAGATTTTTAACTTATACCCTTGGGGCATATAAGAAAAATATTGGCACAATGTATTATTTTTTTCATTTAGACCAGGGCACGTCGGGTCGAAGACGTTGTCGTAGAATTATCGAAAAGAGCTGATTCAATTGAAAATCGGAGTGGCTTGTGCCATTTTTAATAGTCGAAAGTGATTTTAAGGCAACTAACACCCCTTCCACACCCACCGTTTCCCGAAACACATCCAATCAAAATTTTAAGATAGCCATTTTGTTCAACGTAGTGGAAAGTTCATGGAAATTGATTTTTTAGGATGACAACCCCTCCCCCCCCCACAGCAATCAGGGCAAGACCTTGTAAGTTATGCCCTGGAGACATAAAAATTTTTTTTAGAACACGTTGTCGTAGAAACTTCAAAAAGGCCACATTCAATTGGAAATTTAAATGGCCAGTGTCCTTTTAATAGTCAAAAGGGTTTAGAGGGTACATAATAGCCCGTTCACGCCATCCATTCTCCCAAAAAAATCCAATAAACATTCTAAGATTGCCACTTTGTTCCACATAATTTAAAACTCTGGTAAATATACAAGTGATAGAACACTCCCTCCACCGTCTTCAGGGCAAGGGTTACAAGTTTCGTTATGGTGGCATATAAGTTTTATTGATATGTTTGTTGCAGAAACTTCAAAAACAGCTCATTTAATTGGAAATCGAAAGGAATGGTCCCCTTTTTAAGAGTCTCAAAAGTGATTTGAGGACAACTAACCCCCTCTCATGCCCACCTTTTCCCCAAACACATCCAATCTAAATTTTAGATAGCCATTTTATTCAACGTAGTTGAAATTTTTGGACATTAGCTATTTAAGAGTGAGAACCCCGTCACCCCCACAGCTCTCAGGGCATGATTTTTAAGTTATTCCCAGTGGGCATTAAAGGTTTTTTATAAAAGGTGATGCTTCAGTAACTTTAAAAAGGGCTCCTTCATATTGGAAATTGAAGAGGTAAGACCCTTTTTAATAGTCAAAAGTGATTGGAGGAGAAACACACCTCTTCTCGCGCCCACCCTTTCCTAAAACATGCACAATCACAATTTTGATGTAGCCATTTTGTTCCTCGCAGTCCGAAATTTAGGATTTTATATCTTTGAGCAGGACACTCCCCCCACAGTCTTCATTGCGAGGGTTGTAAATTAAGTCCTGGGATCATGTACGTTTTTATTGAAATCTTTGTCGTAACAACCTGAAAAAGGGCTTTGATTGGAAATACAAAGGTCTAGTACCCTTTTTAATAGTCAAAAGTGATTTGAGGGCAACTAACCCTCCTCTCACGCCCAAATTTTCCCCAAACACATCCAATAAAAGATTTTAGATTGGCAATGTGTTCAGCGTAGTTGATTTCCCTATAGATATTATGTTTTCGAGGAGGAAACTCCCCCAAAGCCCTCGGGGCAAGGGTTGTAAGCTATGCCCTGATGGCATATAAGGTTTTATAGAAAGCGTTGTCGTAGAAACTTCAAAAAACGCTCATTCGATTGGAAATTCAAAGGGCTAGAGCCCTTTTTAATAGTCTAAAATGATTGGAGGGCAACTAACCCCCCTCTTACGCCCACCTTTTCCCCAAACACATCCAATCAAAATTTTAAGATAGCCATTTTGTTCAACGTAGTGGAAAGTTCTGGAAATGGATTCTTAAGGATGTCAATCCCTCCCACCCACAGCCCCCAGGGCAAGGCTTGTAAGTTATGCCCTGGAAGCATTTAAAAATTGTTAAAAGGGGCTCATTCGATTGGAAATTGAAATGGCTATTGCCCTTTTTAACATTCGAAAGTGATTGGAAGGCAACTAACACCCCTTTCACGCCCACCATTTCCCCAAACACGCATAATCAAAATTTTGAGGTAGCCGTTTTGTTCCACGCAGTTTAAAGTTCAGGAAATTATACCTTTGAGAAGGACACTCCCCCCTGAGTCTTCAGTGCAAGGGTTGTAAATTAAGTCCTGGGATCATATAGGTTTTTATTGAAATCTTTGTCGTAAAAACTTGACAAAGGCCTCATTCGATTGTAAATACAAAGGTCTTGTACCATTTATAATAGTCAAAAGTGATTTGAGGGCAACTAGCCCCTCTCTCATGCCCACCTTTTCCCCAATCACATCCAATAAAAGTTTTTAGTTAGCCATTGTGTTCAGTACAATTAATTTCCCGATAGATATTATGTTTTCGAGGAGGAAATCCCCCCCAAAGCCCTCAGGGCAAGGGTTGTAAGCTATGCCCTGGCGACATATAAGGTTTTTATAGAAAGCGGTGTCGTAGAAACTTCAAAATAGGCTCATTAGACTGGAAATTGAAAGGGCTAGTGCCCTCTTCAGTAGTCAAAAGTGATTGGAGAGCAATTAATCCCCCTTTAACGCCCACCTTTTCCCCAAGGACATCCAATAAAAATTTTAAGATAGCCATTTTGTTCAACGTAGTTGAAAGTTCTGGAAATTAGGTCTTTGAGGATGACCACACCCCATAGCCCTCAAGCCAAGGGTTTAAAGTTATGCTCTTGGGGCATATAAGGTTTTTATTGAACGCACTGTCGTAGAAACTTCAAAAAGAGCTCAGTCGAATGGAAATTGAAAAGGCGAGTGCCCTTTTCAATTGTCAAAAGCGACCTGAAAGCAACTAACAACCCTTTCAGCCATTTTATTCAACGTAGTTGAAAGTTTTGACATTATCTCTTTAAGGATGACAACCCCTCCACCCCCACAGCCCTCAGGATAAGGGTTTTAAGTTGTGCCCTGGGGGCATAAAATGTTCTTATAGAAGGCGATGTCTTAGAAACTTCAAAAAGGATTCATTCAATTGGAAATTGAAGAGCTAGTGCCCTTTTAATAGTCGAAAGTAATTGAAGGGCAACCAACCCCCCTCTCACGCCAACCTTTTATCCAAACACATCCAATCAAAATTTGAAGATATCCACTGTGTTCAGCGTTGTCGAAAGCTCTGGAAATTAGGTCTTTTAGGATTATAACCCCATAAGAGCCCTCAGCGCAAGGGCTGTAAGCTTTGCCCTGGGGGCATATCCGGTTTATATATAGAATTGTTGTCGATATTTCAAAAAGGGCTCATTTGAATGGAAACTGCCCTTTTTAATAGTCGAAAGTGATTGAAAGGCAGCTGACACCCCTTCCACGCCCAACATTTCCCAAAAGACGTCCAATCAAATTCAGAGATAACTATTTTATTCAGCTTCATTGTTTTCAAGATATAAAAATATTTTTGAGGAGACCACTCCCCGAAAACCCTCAAGGCAAGGGTTTTAAGTTATGCCCTGGGGGCATATAAGAAAAATGTTGGCAAAATGTATTATTTTTTTTTTCAGTTAGACTAGGGCACTCCGGGTCGTAGACATTGTTGTTGAAAGTTTATAAAGAGCTCATTGAGTTGGAAATCGGAGTGTCGTGTGCCCTTTTTAATGGTCTAAAGTGATTGAAAGGCAACTAACATCTCATCAACACCCACAATTTCCCGAAAAACGTCCAATCAAAATTTTGAGATAGTAATTTTGTTCAGCGTAGTTGATTTCCAGATAGAAATTATGTTTTTGAGGAGGACAATCCCCCACAGCCGTTAGAGTAAGGGTTGTAAGTTATTTTATGGGGGCACATAATATTTTTACAGAAGGCATTGTCGTAGAAACTTCAAAAAAGACTCAGTCGATTGGAAATTCAGAGGGTTAGAACCTTTTTCAGTATTCGAAAATGATTGGAGGAAACTGGCCCCCCTCTCTAACCAACCATTTTTGCAAACACATCCAATAGATATTTGAGGATAATCATGTTGTTCACAGTCGGGGAAAGTTCTAGACTATTGTTTTTAAGGATGACACCCCCCCCCACAGCTCTCAGGGCAAGGTTAGTAATTTTTAACCTGGAAGCATATAAAAATTGTATAGAACACATTATCTTAGAAACTTCAAAAAGGGCTCATTCGATTGGAATTTGAAATGGCTAGTACCTTTGTTAATAGTCGAAAGTGATTGAAAGGCGAACTAACACCCCTTCTATACCCATCATTTCTCGAAACTTGCCAAATCAAAATTTTGAGGTAACCATTATGTTCGACGCAGTTGAAAGTTTGGGAAATTATGCATTTGATCAAGGCACTTCCCCACAGTCTTCAGTGCGAGGGCTGCCAATTAAGTCCTGGTGTGGTAAAGCTTTCTAATTTAGTTAAGTATCAATTGAGTAAAATATATGTTAAGATGCAAAAATAGAGTTACAAGATACCACTTTTTAAGATAAAGATACAAATCGTGGAATGATTTAGCTAGGAGGGAATTTGCTCAATAGCCGGTTTACTGGCTAAATGTGTCAATGTCCTGGAAGGACGTTGTCAGTTTTTCATATATATACCCCGATTTTTTAGACTAAAGAGAAACATTTTGACTTGCAGGGCAATCCTTTGCTCGCTTTTTTTGTCGTTGGAAATACCTTGGGATCTTGTCAGATCTTTGTGTCTGTATCTTATTACTTAGTACCGTTGTTTGTGAGACTTCTGGTCTACTTGGAACAGCCAGTCTCAGTAGAATATCTATTTCTGTAATTATTATATGTAAGTTGGACAAAAGTATTGTATTTTAGACAACCTCTCTACGATCTATCCTTGGCACCTCGAACGTAACCAGTCGGTACGCCTCATTAGTCTTTTCATAGCCAAAGGCACGCTGCCAAATTTTAATTAACTTAGGGCCAGACTTTATCTCCTCTATACAGGGAGAATAGACGCATCTAAGGCTACAACACTCAATCACAATAAATTGCGCTTTACAACATCCGGTGGTCGCTGGAAAAACTGGGTAGAAAGGGATAGATAAAATTGTAGATTGAAAAAAAAGACCTTACTAGAGGAGAAAATTACTTTCCTATCGACAGTACTTAAAATTGTAAAAAATATACCAGAACAAACGAAAAATTCTGACGTAGATAATTTTTCTAAAAAATTAAAAATTTTGAACAACCTAACTGAAGTGTTTGAGATAAGGTCAAAAAGCAATGCTTTGCGGCTACATTAAAGGTAAGCACACTTACACATTTGAAAGTAACTAAGGAAAGAGCCCAAGGACATTAGTACTCTATTTGAATCTTTTATAACAAGATTTATAGAATCTAACCTCACAGAAAGGCGAAGAAGAGAGGTAGCCAAATTTAGTACCTAAAATAGCTTCAGGAGCAGACAAATACAAGATGTTCATTCGAGTGCTTATAGTAAAAAACGGGTGGAGATGACAATACAATGTGAAATCCAAAACTGCAGACTTTTACATAGATGCTATTGATTACTTTATAAAGGACGTTATAATCAAGAAACTCACAAAACTTACAGAAGGCTGTAATTATATTCGAGAATGAGGTAAACATTTGCGAGGGTATAAAGTAGTTTTTTCCAAGGCCAATAAATAACAAATAAGCCCAAGAAAGTAAAAAATATGAAAGGGGACAGAAGAGGATGAACTTTGAGGAGCCAAATCGTGAACCAAAAAGGCACGAGGAAGGCCAAACCTTCCCACCATGGACTGACCCCTCCCCATTTGACGACCAATCCTATGAGTATTAGATCCTTAATGACTTGGAATACCAAGTATTATGGACACCACTTCCTCCTCCCGAGGAAAATTATAGAGCAAATCGTGGCAGGTCAAGAATATATATAAATAGGTATATACCCCATGAGGAATGGAGAATTATAAAGCAATATATAAAAATATTCAATTTCTATTATTGTGGCAAACCAAATCACTATGCGACTGAATGCTGGCATAAAATACCCAAAGAAAACCAGCCGTAACAGATAAATCCCCAGTTCGGTAAGCAGCGGTGCAAGAGTTTAGGAAGGGATGGAACAAATAATACTTGGTAAACACTTAATAAAATTCCAGATTTTAGACCGAGGAGACAAACGGTTAACAATACCCAGGGTCAAAGTAGCAACGCTAAAAAAAACTGGGATAATCCCAGAAATTTTTGGCCAAACAGTGGGCATTTAAACGGAGATATCAGCCTTTAAGAGTTAACAGAGCTTTTTCCTTACAAAGACCCCTAGATCGTTTAGAATGTTGTGACACAAGTGCAAATAATAATAGTCAACCGATTCTATGTTCTTTTAAAATTGAGTGGTATCAAAATTTACCATGTTTATTTGATATAAGAACATATAAATCATTAATCTGAAAGGATGCTTTCAAGAGGTATTCTTCTACTGTAAAAAATCGCGGAAGCAGATCCCAAAATACACTGACGTCAGTAAAAAGACACAGGATGACAATCTTGGGAGAATGCCCATTAAAATCTATCACAGAGGATAAGGAAATTACACTAGAGGTAATAATATACCAACAGCTACCATTTCCATTTATTTTAGGAGTGAATGCCATTCGAAAAAAAGAGGTCGCATGGGAACAACCATATGACAAAATAACCATAAACCCGGCGAATACAAATTGTAGGCGAAGTTCTGTATAAGAATATAACGGCAATAAAGATTTAAATCGGGACCTATAAATAAGCAGAAAAGTTAAAACAGAAAGATAACCCCAAACTTAATTTCTAGCGACAATAAATGCAAAACCAGGAAATAATAATAAACTGAATAACTTGGTAAGAGGACACATCATGAGGCAATACCCAATAAAGTTCTCGGAATATTAAGATGTAAAAATGTACTATGGCACTACATACTTAAAACTATCAAATCTAAGTAGTAAAGAAATACAGCTTAACAAGACAAAATTTGTATCAGAGGAGAATATTTTTAAATCGTCAATAATATTTCAAGACATTCTGGAATTAAGTATAAATTTAATAGGCAATGAACAATTATCCTCAATAAAACTACCAACACAAAAACAGAAAGGAATCTCAATAATGAAATGCTTGCAGCAGTTTCAGTTGAAAAATTTACTAAGAAAAGTATAAACTCTACTTGGTAATATTTTTTGCGATTTCATGCGAACTTTTGCAAGAAACAGAGTGAGTTCCAGACTAACTCATTTTGTGACGAACAAGGTAACAGCGGAGGATCTTACAATCAAAAATCACCACTCAAAGAACATTATCATTTAAAACCATATTTGGAAAGCCAAAAAAAAAGAAATTGAAGATCAGGAAATAATTAAATAAAGTGTGAGCAATTGGTGTTTTCCGCTAGTAATAGTCAGGAAAAAGAAAACACCTGGAGATTATGTATAGATTTATGATCACTAAATGGCGTCATGGTTAATGAGATGTTGAAATTGTTAAGGATTGAAATGATTTTTGACTTGTTAGGAAGTACACAACATTAAAAAACTTTTTACTTAATAGAAGGATACTGACGAACCACTTGAAATGCAGTGGCAAAGCCTAAGAACAGAGTAACTTTAGACGAAGGACAAACTTTCATAGGGGAACGTTTACGTTTCGGCTTGTCATTTAGTAAATGTTGTTTCAGCTGAATAATCAATTTGGCATTTAAAAATATCAAACCAGGAAAAAAAAAATAACTTGGATTATTTAGCTGATTTAAGATTGTTAAATAGAAACCTGAAAGACCACTTGGTCTGACTTGGAGAAATACTGGAAACGTATTAGAAACAGGATTAAATTTTATATAAGAAAAGCAAATAATGCTAGCACCAAAATAAGCATTCCATGAACATCCGACAAATCAAGATACTATTTCACCAATCCCAGAAAAATTTACTGTCATATATTAATAGCAACCTTCTCAAGATAAAAAAAGCTGCAGATTGGTGTATGGGTTATTAAGCTATTTCCGATGATACATTAAAAATTATGCCACAATAACACAACCCTTAACAAGCCTTTTGAAAATAGCAAGCCAATTCAAATGTCCAGCGGACACACAAAAAGCGCTAAATGAAAGAAAAAGGTATTTAGTACTGGCGCCACTACATACGTCGCCAGATATGTCACTAGACTTTTGTCTGCAATAAGATGTTTCGGAATATGGCTAAGGAGCCATATTATTAAACATAGATTCTGAAAGAGTTGAATCAATAGTTCAGTATGCCAGTAGGTCACTGTCAGAAGAAAAAACAAAATATTAAACACTTGAGAGGGACTATTTGGCAATCGTAGTTCTTACAGAATATTTTCGAAATTTCTTGTTTGGAAAAAAATTCATGTTATGCGTAAACAAACAATTCTTAATATTGGTACATACAATGCTAATAACTTCAGTCCGATTGAAGTAGTGGATACTGCGTGTGCATGCATATATACGTCCCAATGTATATATAGAGCTGTACAAAAATTTTACCAAATTACTTGTTATGAAATGCAGATACGGAAGTAAATTTGATGGCAAACACCCTGTACGAACTGAAAGAGCTAGGAATACCGTCTAGTGAACATTTGTGGAATCATCAAGATAAAGAGGATTTTTGTTTAATGATAAAATCCTTTTTGTTAAAACGAACGGAACTGCCAGAGCACTTTAAACATTTTCTAAAGGACTTAGAGGATCTGGATCTGGATAAACGTAACTATATTCTAGTAAGACATCATAGACCAACGCAAGAATATAGAAAAAATGGATAAAAAGTCTTTCCAGTAAATCCGAAATCCTTTGATGGTGAAGTACTACAGAAACTACATGCGACGGCCGGCGGTCACATGGAAGAAGCAAAAACTATGGGGTAGCTGGAATAAAACTTTCAGTTTCCAGAAATGTTCTCAAAAGTAAAAACTTGTATATAAAGCTGCCAAGAGTGCACCAAACAAAATCTACCATTAAGAACCCATAGGGCTGAATTGTGTCAACAGCTCGCCCCCTTAGGGGTTAAAGAATTATTTTCAACAGAGGCTTGGGGAACCAGGGAAACTTAAAGAGTTATCAGGAAAGGAAATAGATGCATATTAATCGTAGCACACCATTTTAAATTATATCCACATGCTTTCCCAGTGATAAACGAAAAGACAAAAACTATTTCGAAAGTTTTGGTAAATCGCCTATTTCTACAACAGAGAATTGATCCTAGAGTTTTGCTTAGCGACAACGGGCCCTGTCTTAGAACCAAATTATTAGACGAAATTCCAGAATATCTGGAAGTGAAACAATGGTTTACTTCAGTGTACATGGCAGCAGCAAACGGAAAGGTTGAACGTAAGCATAGTGAATTAGCTTACTTGATGAGAATACATGCAAGAGAGGAAAAAATCAAACGGGAATAATATTTACCGTTTGTAGTCTTAGCAATAAATACAACTTTTTCACATATCTTGAGAGATATGCCATTTTTTTGCTACACAAAAAATATCACAGAATTTGATTAGATGAAATAAAACATGTTAGAGTATAATATAGCTTAGACCAAAATAAGGAAAAAATGATCATGCGAATAAAAAAAGCTAAGGGACAAGTTAAAGACAATCTGCAAGATATGAATACAGAACAAACAGAAAAATATGACCGAAAAAGCAAAAACAAGACAATTTACTGTTTTGGAGACTTGGTTTGGGTGTACAAAAATAACCTGGACGGAACAAAAAGTTAAAACCAAAATGGTATGGACACTACAGGATTGTAAATATTTAGCCAAATAATTTAACTTAATTTCTAAAGCATCAATAAAAGGACAACGAAGAAGTATGACATCATAGTAAAAGGAAAAAGCGATATTTTTCAAAACAGTGGAATATAGAGAATATGGTGTCATAAGAAGAGGTACAGGACACGATTTCACCAGTATATATCAGAAGAGCACGTGAATTTTCTTATTTTTTTAATGAAAACAAAAATTGGAAGGAGTGAAGGAATATCTTGCCCAGTTACGTCTACAAACTCTCAACAGCAAGTAAGAGGAGAGGGGAAATATTAGATGCTTATTTGATACTAGTGGCAAAAAACATAAAATACAACATCAGGGTTTAAAACCTGTTAAAACAAAACTAACAATCAACAAAGAATAAAAATTTGAAGGACCTAGTGACTTATCTGATATCTTTACAATAGACTCCCTAACAATTTTAGTGAAAAAATGGCGTTTGGAACAAAAATCATTTACCACACATGACCTAAGAGAAGATGGCACTAATAATTTTTCTATATAAACCGATAGTACTAGACCGGGACCATTGCCAAGAAAATCTTTTTTAAGAGAGAAATTGTGGAGAAAAGTAAAGAAGTGAGAGGGGCAGCAACAAGTTCCCCTATCAGCAGAATAAATAGCTAAAGAACTTATGAAAAAGGTCAAACACGAAGGGAAATAAAGATTAAAGATAGTTAATGAGACAACAAAACAGCGCTCGGATTCAGAGCTTTTTAAGCCACATTTTAGAGACCCCGGAAAAACTGACAAATATTATAAAGAACAAAGGCGAAAATTTGGGGTTCAAAACTTTGACCAGGAAACGGAGAAAGGCAGAACAACCGTAGCCACCATCATGTTAGTATCGTAGTAAAATAATAGTACCGAAAAAAAATAATAAATAAAAATAAAAACAGTAAAAGGCTCTTAAAAACCTATCTATATTTTCTTTTTTTAATTGGTATATAAATAACATCAAGTTTTCCTGCAAAAGTATATCACCAGTAAAAATTATTAGCGTCACAGAGAAAAGAAATTAGCCCTAATATGAATTGACATCTTAAATTCCAGGCAAATTTTTGTCCGAGATGAGATAAAAATTCACGAACGGTGTATTGATAAGACTTGTCAAAACAAGTTAGGCCTCGTGTCATAAAAGAAATTAAGACAGTCTCGTAATTTGTAAATAGGTGATGTGAAAAGATTTAAATCATGCATACTTAGAATCAGCATTAAAATACGATTCTTTTTAATTTTGTATTGAAAAAAATATATTTTGAGAGTTTAATTTAAAAAACAACCGAAGGAGGTTAGTTTCATGAAATGGGGTCGTTGAAATCTAGAAAATTAGAAGCAACAATAAACTCTTCTGGTCTCTCCTTATTAAGTGAATGCAATGCATCTGCTGACGTTTGACCCTTAGAGGTGGTTAGTCCAGTTAAATTTGAAAAAAAAAATTGTTTTTGAAGAATTTTAAAATTATTATAATGGGAAAACCAACAAGAGTTTACATTAAGTCGACTACATGTACAAGCTAACTGTAATCCTATTATAATTAGTTATGGTCTAATATGATATTTTTTTATTAGTTACAAATGGTAAAAAGAAAAAAAAAGAAATTTTAAAGAAGCGCTATAAAGGTTAGGGAAAACTTAGAATAGGATTAGAAATAAAAATCAGTGTTCGGGACAAGAAATGAAAAGCAATATAAAAATAAATTAAAGCCTAAAAACTTATACGTAGGTAAAAGCCATGGACAGAATCAATTAAAAAAAAGCAAAAAATTCACACTCATCGTCACAAGCCAACCATAGTAGTGCAAAATAACGATTTTAGCACTAGTGATATATTCCATTTCAGAAAACAAACTGGCTCAGGGGCATACTATTTCAAATAATCAGTTTTCACCTGCGCCAGCCCAAACACACAAATTTATAGCTGTCGAGCCCTAACACAAACAAATCAGTATCCACTTTTTTTCTTCGAAAATAAAATATAGCATTACACAACAATAGCAAACTCGCAGTAATGAACAGAAATTCATTTTTATAATTCTCCCATATTTAAGCTTATCAATAAACCAAAGATCATGAGCACCAAATTCAAAGTTATTTAGCCGTGCAACGGAATTATTGTATCTCTTTCCTTGGCAAATAAAAGAGTAAATGAAGGTGGGGAAAAACTTGCAACCAGCATATCGTAAAAACATACATTTTTATGAATAAATGAAAACTAGCAAATGCGGGGCAAAACTTGATTTAAAATGTTCTAAAAATCAGCTGGAAAAAAAATACAGTACTTTTCTAACACTTTTGGACGAAAAATTTGAATAATGTCAAAAAAAATATACAGGTTGCAAAAATTACACCCCCCCTCCACCTTTTAAAAATAAGGAGATAATGAATTTGACCATAGAAGGGCAATCAGCAGCATGTTGTTAAGGTTACCGCAACGTGTTAAGGTTTTTGAAAAATACGTGAAACATATAAATATAGGCTTAGGAAAGACCTATTTTACTGAAAAAACGTAAAAAAACTTGGAAAAAACTCTTATACTTCATTGAAATAAAAAATAAAAAAAGAGAAAAGGGTTCAAGTTTAAAATATAGCCAGACAAAATTAAAGGAGAAGAAACTGAGTGGTGTTCGCTAAACCCTGTTTTTTACAAACTCATTGAGCGTGCGAAATAAAACTAGTACAAAAAATCTAACAAATAAGTACAAAATGAGTAGCATTCATGCTAAAGAGCTGTGTAATAATGTTGCTACGTGTTATGTGTGTTAAAATTACTGTTTGTTATTAAGGCCAGGTATTTTTTTTCTGCAGAAGGGTTACTTTTCTGATAAAAGAGTAGCCAAAGAGAAAATTGTGGCAACAAAACAAAAAGATTGGCAATAATATAAACAATTACTTATTGTGTATGCAGGTTTATAATATTCCTTTTAGCTGTATTCCATGACATGAGGACCTGGAAACGTCATAAATATATACCAGAAGGCAGTCCTGGTAAGAAAACGTTCAGAGTAAAGTGAAAATACATCGTGTAATGTCAAAAGAGTCATCAGGTTAACAGCAAAAAAAAATAAATTAACTTATCAGATCCAATCTGTGAAAAAGGCCTTAACCCAAAAATATGTTAAGGCTGAAAAAAAGAGATAACAAATAAAAAAATTTTATGAAACTGTCAAGTGCTTAGAAATTTAAAAAGAATTTAACAGCTCAAAAGTCTGAATAAACAAAAAGGCATATGGTAAGCTAAAGACATTTAATGAGACAAGTTTGTTCAAACTATACCCAATTAGTTAAAACAATGATAAAAATGTATATATTCACATATGGAAAAGTTATATAGTGGTAAGAGAGATTGTTGAGAAAATATATAAAATTATAAATGTATTTCGAAAACTTTATAAATATAAAGTTGTCATCATATACAAAAAAAATTATTAATATGTTAACTTTGATAGCCAGATCATGCTATATGAACTATCCCCAAGCCCTTAAATAGAGGCTAATCATACTTATCAGTTATAGTGTTTAAATCTATTTGTTAGGGTGGAGATTTTTGTAAACATTTTAATTGTAGTTACGACTTATCACATAAAAGTCTTGACGGACTTATTTAAAAGTTGTACAAAGAATATATATTGCAGTGATTAAATAAATTATTAGAGCACATAATTATTATTTGTTTTTAACAAATATATATATAACCTAAATTATCCATGTAAATATAGTAAATTAAATGTTGAGTATTTGTGTTTTTATTTTTATATCATTCAAGAATTATTCTAGATTAGTACTTCATAAGCAATTAACAAAACAATAATTGGAATTAATTCCAATACTAGTCTATACCGTATTTTATTTTTAAAAATGCTTAAAGTTTTAACCAGTAGTATAATAACATATCTAGTTTTGCGAATAAAAAAATACTTGTTTAAGTTATTACATATTGCTTGTATATATATGCTCTTTTTTAATTTAATTTAAATTTTAAAAAGTGATTTAATGTATTTGTAAAGGTTTGACTTCATGTCAACGTCTAAATAATTTTTATTGTGAAATGGTCCGTAAAGTATTAAGTTTGAAAAGAAGGATCCAGAAAGAACATACCGTTTCGATTTAAGCGATATATTATTTTTTGTTGTAATTAAAAGAGAGAAAAGAAATGAAAAGAATTGAACTTTACAAATTGAGTATGTCTTTCTACTTTATATTTATAATGTTATGCTTTATATTTATTCTAATTTGAATGTTTATTTTAGATACAGCCTTAGCTATTTTTTTGGAAATAAAATTTTTCGTAGTATCCTTTCGGATCCATGTTTCTTTCAATCGTATTTTGACACATTTTTGGAAAGTAACAAATTTTGAAGCCACTTCAAATATATCCTCATACTATCATCTTATACCATCAGAAACCAAACCATACTTGATCAACTGATATTTGGAAACTATAGCAGTAATACAGACTTTACTACAAGTTCATCAAAAGTGAAATAAAATCAGAACTTAATTTAGGCCTAGATAATGTGCTACCTAGCCCAAATGGCTGGAAATATGTGAAAATGCTTTGTGCTGGAAAAATATGTGAAAATTTAAAAATCAATAATGTTATATGTAATTTATCCAAGGTAATTCTAAAAGAAAAAATAAATTGTATATTAACCACATCACACAGATAAATTAAATTATTAATGGGAATTATATTTAAACTAAAAAAAAAATCATAAAGCTTTTCTAATATAAATCTAATTTAAGCAAAACCACTAATAAACTGTTTAAGCCGCTTGGGGTCAAGTTAAAACAGAAGATGCATATGAAGAAGGGTAAAAAGAGTATTTTTCAGTCCTAGAGACAGAGAAAAGGAGAAACAGGGATGAATTTCACATTGAAATTCTTCGACAAAAAAAAACTGGGCTTATATTTGGACCAGAAAAATGACTCTAAGGAAATCCATCGAGGGTATATGCACATAATGACCCAAAGATGGCAGCAAAATAGCTGTAAACAAAATTAAGTTGTTTTAAAAGTAAAATATTGAGAATTGGGACAATTCGTATTGTGGTAAAGCTTTCTAATTTAGTTAATTACTAATTGAGTAAAAATATATTAAGACGCAAAAACAAAGTTTAAAAATACCACTTGTTAAGATAAAGATACAAATCGTGGAATGTGTAAGCTTGGAGGGAACTTGCTCAATAATCAATTTCCTGGCTAAATGTGTAAATGCACCGGAAGGACGTGGTTAGTTTTTCATATATATAGCCAGATTTTTTAGACTAAAGAGAGACTTTTTGACTTGCAGGGCGAACCTCTGCCCGTTTATTTTCTCTCTAGAAATACCTTGGGATCTTGTCGGATCATTGTAAGTGTCTGTATCTTATTATATATTAGTGTAGTTTCTGGGACTTGTGATCTACTTGGGACAGCCAGTCCCAGTAGAATATCTATATCCGAAATTATTATATGTAAATTGAACAAAAGTATTGTATTTTAGACATCCTTTCTACGATCTACCTTTAGCCCCTCGAACGTAACCAGTCAGTACGCCTCATTAGTTCTGTCATAGCCAAAGGAACGCTGCCAAAGTTTAATTAACTTAGGGCCAGAATTTATCACCCCTATAAAGGGAGAATAAACGCATCTACGACTAAAACACTCAAATAGAATAAAATACACTTCACAACACTGGGGTCAAATAGATTTTTATTGAAATATGTTCCGTAATAACTTCAAATAGGGTTCATTAAATTTGAATTACAAAGGTCTAGTGGCCTATTCAATAGTCAAAAGTGATTTGAGGGCAACTAGCACCCCTCTCACGTACAACTATCCCCTAAACAAAATCAATAAATGATTTTAAATAGGTGGTTCGTTCAACATAGTTGACATATCGATAGAGCATATATTTTATGGGAATAAACTCCCCCAACCCCATCAAGGCACAGGGTTCACACCTTGCCTTTACAATAGTAAAGGTTTTTATATAAAGCACTGTCGTAAAAACATCAAAAAAGGTCCATTCGATTGTAAACTAAAAGGTCTATGACTCTTTTTAATAATCTAAAGTGATTGGACGGCAACTAACCCCCCGCTCGCGTCCCCCTGTTCCCCAAGCACATCCAATCAAAATCTGAAGATAGCAATTTTGTTCAAGGTAGCTAAAAGCTCTTGAAAAAAGGTCTTTGAGACCAACACCCACAGCCATCAAGCAAAGGGTTCTAAGTTATACTCTAGGGACTTATATGGTTTTTATAGAACGCGTTGTCGTAGAAACTTCAAAAAGTGCTCAGTCGATTGAAAATTGAAATGGCGAGTGTCCTTTTTAATAGTCAAAAGTGATTGGAAGGTAACTAACAACCCTTTCACGCCCACCATTTTCCGAAAAAATCCAATAAAAATTTTGAGATAACCATTTTGTTTCACGCAGCTTAAAGTTCAGGAAAGTATACCTTTGATAGAAAACTCCCCCCACAGTCTTCAGGGCAAGGGTTACAAGTAATGTCCTGGGGGCATATAAGTTTAATTGACATCTTTGTTTTAGAAACTTGAAAAAGGGCTCATTCGATTGGAAACGATGGGAAATTGAAAGGGCTAGTGCCCTTTTTAAGAGTCTCGATAGTGATTTGAGGGCAACTAACCCCCTCTCACGCCCACCTTTTCCCCAAACAAATCCAATCTAAATTTTTAGATAGCTCTTTTATTCAACGTAGTTGAAAGTTTTGGACATTAGCTCTTTAAGGATGACAACCCCTCCGCCCCCTTAGCCCACAGGGTAAGGGTTGTAAGTTATGCCCTGGAGGCATAAGTTTTTAGAGAAGGCGATGTTTTAGAAACTTCAAAAAGGGCTCATTCAATTGGAAATTGAAGAGCTAGTGCCCTTTTAATAGTCGAAAGTGATTGAAAGGCAACTAACCACCCTCTACCGCCCACCTTTTACCCAAACACATCCAATCAAAATTTTGATATATCCACTGTGTTCAACGTAGTCGAAATTTCTGGAAATTACGTCTTTTAGGATAACCCCATCAGAGCCCTCAGCGCAAGGGCTGTAAGTTATGCCCTGGGAGCATATCAGGGTTATATATAAAGTTGTTGTAGAGATTTCAAAAAGGGCTCATTTGATTGGAAATTGTCCACATCCAATAAAAATTTTGAGATAGCGATTTTGTTCAGCAAAGTTGATTTCCAGACAGAAATTATGTTTTTGAGGAGGACACTACCCCACGCCCGTGAGAGTAAGGGTTGTAAGTTATTTTCTTGGGACATATAATGTTTTTGTAGAAAATATTGTCATAAACACTTCAAAAAAGGCGCATTTGATTGGAAATTAAAAGAGTTAGTACCTTTTTCAGTATTCGAAAATGATTGGACGAAACTGGACCCCTGCTCTAGTCACCCAATTTTGCAAGCACATCCAAACGATATTGGAGGAGCGTCATGTTGTTCAAAGGAGTGGAAAGTTCTAGACATTGGTTTTTAAGGATGACACCCCCCCCCAACGCTCTCAGGGCCCGACTTGTAATTTTCGCTCTGAGAGTATATAAATTTTGTATAGAACCTATTGTCGTAAAAACTTCAAAAGGTCTCAATCGATTAGAATTTGAAATGGTTAGTACCCTTGTTGATAGTCAAAAATGATGGGAAGGCAGCAAACACTTCTTCCACGCCCAACATTTTCCAAAAAACGCACAATCGAAATTCTGAGGTTCCGCAGTCTAAAGTTCAGAAAATTACACCTTTGAACAGGACACTCCCCCCACAATCTTTATTGCAAGGGTTGTAAATTAATTCCTGGGATCATATAGTTTTTTAGTGAAATCTTTGTCATAAAAACTTGAAAAAGGGCTCATTCGATTGAAAATAAAAAAGGTCTAGTACCCTTTTTAATAGTCAAAAGTTATTTGAGGGCAGCTAACCCCCCTCTCACGCCCACCTTTTCCCCCAAACACAGCCAATAAAAGTTTTTAGATAGCAATTTTGTTCAGCGTAGTTGATTTCCAGATAGATATTATGTTTTTGAGAATGAAACTCCCCCAAAGCCCTCAGGGCAAGGGTTGTAAGTTATGCCCTGGCGGAATATAAGGTTTTTATAGAAAGCACTGTTGAAGAAACTTCAAAAAAGGCTCATTAGACTGGAAATTCAAAGGGCTAGTGTCATTTTTAATAGTCGAAAGTGATTGGAAGGCAACTAACCCCCCTCTCATGCCAACCTTTTCCCCAAACACATCTGATTAAATTTCTGGGATAACCATTTTGTTGAAAGTATTCGACATTTCTCGAAATTAGGTCTTTGAGGATGACAACACCCCAAAGCCCTCAAGCCAAGGGTTGTAAGTTATGCCCTTGGGGCATATAAGGGTTTTATAGAACGCGTTGTCGTAGGAACTTCGAAAAGGGCTCAGTTGATTGGAAATTAAAATGGCTAGTGTCCTTTTTAATAGTCAAAAGTGATTGGAAGGTAACTAACACCCCATCCGCGCCCATCATTTTCCCAAAAAATCCACTAAGAATATTGAGATTCCCATTTTGTTCCACGTAGATTAAAGTTCAGGAAATTATACATTTGATTAGAACACTCCCCCCACAGTCTTTAGGGCAAGGGTTATAAGTTATGCCCTGGGGGCATATAAGTTTTATTGATATCTTTGTTGTAGAAACTTGAAAAAGGGCTCATTCGATTGGAAATTGAAGGGGCTAGTGCCCTTTTTAAGAGTCTCGAAATTGATTTGAGGGCAACTAACCCCCTTTCACGCTTACCTTTTCCCCAAACACATCCAATCTAAATTTTTATAGAGCCATTTTATTCAACGTAATTGAAAGTTTAGGACATTAGCTCTGTAAGGATGACAACCCCTCCGCCCCCACAGCCCTCAGGGTAAGGCTTGTAAGTTATGCCCTGGGGGCATAAAAGGTTTTTTATAGAAAGCGATGTTTTAGAAACTTCAAAAAGGGCTCATTCAATTGGAAATTGAAGAACTAGTGCTCTTTTAATAGTCGAAAGTGTTTGAAGGGCAGCTAACCCCCCTCTCACGCCCACCTATTACCCAAACACATCCGATCAAAATTTTGAGATATCCACTGTGTTCAACGTAGTCGAAATTTCTAGAAATTACGACTTTTAGGATGATAACCCCATCAGAGCCCTCATTGCAAGGGTCATAAGTTATGCCCTGGGGGCATATCAGGTTTATATCGAAAGTTCTTGTAGAGATATCAGAAAGGGATCATTTGATTTGACATTACCCTTTTTAATAGTCGAAAGTGAGTGGAGTAATTAGCTCCCCTCTCACGCCCACCATTTATCCGAACACATACATTCAAATTTTAGAGATGGTCACTTTTTTAAACGTAGTTGAAAGTTCTATAAATTATATATTTAAAGTTGACAAACCCCCCCAAAGCAAAGGTTGTAGGCTAAGTTACGCCCTGGGGGCATATAAGGTTTTATGGATAGAGTGGTCGTAAAAACTACAAAGGGGGCTCATTCAATTGGAAATTGAGAGGGCAAGTGCCCTTTTAATAGTCGAAAGCGATTGGAGGGTAACTAACCCCCCTCTCACGCCCACCCTCCCCCCAGACACATCCAATCAAAACTTTCAGATAGCCATTTTGTTCAACGTAGATAAAAGTTCTAGAAATTAGGTCTTTAAAGGATGACACCCCCCCCGCCCTCAAGGCAAGGGTTGTAAGTAATGCCCTGGGAGCATATAAGGTTTTATTGAAAGTGTTGTCGTAGAAACTTCAAAAGGGCTCATTTGATTGGAAACTGAAAGGGCTAGTGCCTTTTTTAATATTTGAAAGGGATGGGAGAGTGACTAACGCCCCTCTCACGCCCACCATTTTCCCAAACACATCCAACCATAATTTTGAGATAGCCATTTTGTTTAACGTTGTTGAAAGTTCTGGAAATTAGGTCTTAGAGGATGACAACCACCCTCAGAGCCCTTAGGGTAAGGGTTGTAATTTATACCCTGGGGACATGTAACGTGTTTATAGAAAGCGTTGTCGTACAAACTCAAAAGGGCTCATTTGATTGGAAATCGAAAGGCTTATTTTCCTTTTTAATAGTCGAAAGTGATTGGAAGGCTTGACATTTTTATAGTAAATATCGATGTGGGTACAATGTATTATTTTGTTGTTGTTGTTTAGACCAGGGCACTTTGTATCGAAGGAGTTGTCGTATGAACTTCAAAAAAGGCTCATTTGATTGAAAATCGAAAGGGCTGATGCCCTATTTAATAGTCGGAAGTAATTGAAAAGAAACTAATCCCCCTCACGTCAAACCTCCCATTTGCCTTTATGTTAAAAAACTAAATGTTGTGGTATTGTTGTGTTATTATTAGGAATTGTGTTATTGTCATCTTAGATAGAAAGAGAAGCAACATGGGGCTGGAACATATATCCTGAAATGGTAAGTAAGTACCATCTAGCAATTGGTCTCCATCAACTGCATTTTCTGACAAATCAGAATAGTCACTTTCAGCACTTGATGAGCTCATATCTAGTCACTAGGATGATTTTAACTAATATATGAATGAACGGATTTTGTATATTTTAATTTTCACATACAAAAAGCACTGCCAGATAAATATGAATTAGTTTTTGCTAATTCTCTTCTGTTTCATGGTTTTCCAATTTTTTTTCGTTGACAATATTGTTCATAAAAACATAAGCAGTCGTTGTAACTCAATATTTCTTACAGCAAGTAAAAGAAATTTCGCAGTAAACTCGGGCTCTTAGGTGAAAATAGGCCTAGGATATATCTGGAAAGCTAAATATGTTTTTATTTTGGTGACCTTGGTACTTTAAGATTAAATCAAAATGCACTGTGTTAATGCTAATTCCCAATAAGACATCTCAGCAGTATCCCAAGAACCACTGAGGGTATTATGTTCAAACTTTCGGGGAAAATTCTGCTCTTAAAATTTAACCAAATCAAAATAGCGTAAGTGTATCCAAGCTATCAAAGAAATTAAACAGATTATTTTGCGAATGGTATCAAGTTCTCCATTTCAGGTCAACTAGAGGTATGAACCTAAATTAAACACTACTATTTGTGTCCAGATTTTTAAAAGGGTGTATGTTGCTAAAAATTGCTGAAAATTTTTCTCCAGCATACAAATAACGGGCCAAACTATAAAGTCAATGAATGTACAGGCCAACAAATGAATGTGCATTGTCAGTTTAATATACATATACTGATATTTGGTAATCAAAATGTCAATATTATTTGATTTATTAAAGTTATAAAAGTAAGAACATTTATATTTTTTCAGTAAAGTGCAAATTATGTTCCGGCCTTGGGTAGGCATAGGGGTTTTGAGCCCAACTTATGTTAATTTCTGCTCGTTTTAAGGTTTGACTCGGTTATTTATTGTAATTTCTGTTCATTTTGGGTTTCATTTATTTATCGATGCTGATTTATGGTAGTTTCACGCTTGGTAGATTATTTGATTTTATTTTTACTCATTTTTTGTTTAATGGAGTTCTTTACTTTTTTTTGAAAAACTTATTTTGTGGAAAGTTTTTTTTAATTATCTCCCAAAATAAGGGACCAGAGGTCAGTCCAACATAAAATTAGTATCAGGCTCCCCGTTCCCATAAAATGTATCATTTATACCGAAAATCAACCACATCTTATCGGGCCCACTGACGCACATAGCAAGGAAGTGGTGATTTATCAATTTCCTATTCAAGTCTACACATACCAGGATCTGCTCTTTATCTTAATAAAAAGTGGCATTTCAAAATTTTGTATTTTGCGCCTTAATGTTTTCGCTAAAATCCAATTTTGACTTAATTAGCCAGCCTCATTACAGGGGGATTTGATCATGAAATTGAAAGGTGCATTCACCTAGCCTCTGCCAGTTTATCTCAGCTTAATAAAGCACTGTGGAATTGTCAAAGCATAAGCCTCATTACGAAATTAGAGTCTACGAGACGATCATCCGAAGTAAATTCCTATATGGATGCGAAACATGGGTTGTCAAAGCTCAAAATAGTTGTAAATTGGATGTTTTTTACAAATTCATCGTTCCAAAAATTCAAAACAGATAAATAAAGTTATCAGGCCTCATTTTAATCCAAATCTGTTGAAGTTTCGTTTTACGAAAAGACTAATCTCAGAAAATCAATTTGAGAACATCTGTTTTTTTTTGCTTGACCTGACGAAAACGGCCAATTATCGGCAACCAGTAAAACTTTTATTACTATCAGTTAAACAAACACTTACATCATTCAATTCTCTCGAAGAGTTAAAATAGATTCTTCTTCAATCTTTAGAAGTAACTATATCTTAGAACAAGAGCTATTTTTGTGGGTTTAAACATACTAATTTAATCTCAAAGCCCAAATCTGTTGTTTCTCAGATTTTTAATGTTTATAGAGCGACAGCATTATTTTCACATTACAAGTTTACTGGGTGCAACAAATAGTTTCCACATAAACAAAACAAGACTTACAAGGAGTTATTGGAGCTTCAGTGATTTTACGTCTTTAGCCTAATGGAATTATTCTAAATCAATACAGTTTGAACAAATTGGTAACTTCTCATAATTGATAACAACAGAATTTCCATCCTCATTCCCTCCCTTTTTTTGAGACGCCTCATTTTTTGAGGCACTCCCTCCCTCATTTTTTTTCTGAAAATTTTTCTTCTGTGTGGGATTTTCTTAGACTGGCATCCAAATTAACTACATCGTATTAAATTGAAATAAGAGAGAAGGCTCATCAGTCCAGGCAAATTTTAAGGGATATGAATAACCAGCAACTGGACTTCATAAAAAGTGGAGGAGTGGACTTGCTCATTAAATACCTTTTTCAGTGCATAAGAGCCATCTTATACAACAAATTTGTCGGGCTAAGTTCAAAACATATAAATCATGGCACAAATAGAAGGAAAAACACACAAATCTTTCAGTTTTTCAGAATTTCAGTTATCTATGGTTGCTTAAAAATCCTAATTATTATGCATTTCAGTTTTGGACAATATAAACTACTTGTTTCTTTTGAGATTATCAATATTAGAAGATTTTTTTTCGGAAAATAGAGATTTGCCTTTTTCGTCTCGTATGGTTCCACATTGATCATTGGATGAAATAAAAGCTTAACTTGCAAAAAAAAAAAAGAAGGAAAACTACATCAATATCTAAAGAATTTAAATTGAAGAATTAGCCAATGTGGAACAGCTTTAATTCTTCAAGTTTTCTTTTGTAAATAAAAATCACTATTGTTCCTAAGGCCTTGTTGTAGTCTATAAACAGAGAGGCTTTTTCTAGAATAGATTGCTAGATGCTAATTCAGAGCCAACTTAACTGAAAATACCCTTTTGCACATTTCACATTTAAATGTGTCTCACCTGTACAGCCACGGCAAGCATTCCTTGCATAGATAATCTTTAAACAGTTTCTCACCTGTATAAAATCTTTGGAGCTCATTCAAAAACCGTGACGTAAACAAGAATTTCTTACGTACATCACATTGGTAACACTCAAGCAAATTTGTATTACTAAAGAAACTAAAATTGCTAAGGAAACTAAACACATAAAAAAAACATGGAAAAAACTAATTCGATGTACTAATTGGTTGTGACAATAACAACCACAAACCACTGAGGATACAACAATCTTCCAAAACTCCTGTAAGTACTGTTTAATGCGAGTAAAATTGCTAAAATCACGAAAAGTTTTTCTACACACATCACATATGAAAGGTTTCTCACTTGTACGCAGTCTTTGATATGTATCCAAACTGCAAACTTTCGAAAAACACTTCTCACATACATAACATGTAACTGTCTAATCACTCATATGCCCTCTTTGGTGCTTGGTCAAATTTCCATGTCGAAAAAAGTTTCGATTACATATATCAAATTTATACTGATTATCACGCGTGTGCATTCTTTAATTGGTGTTTAAATTTAGTACTACAGAAAAGGTTTGATCACAAACATTACACATAAACGGCTTCTCCCCCGTGTGCACTCTTTTATGGGTGTTCAAATGTGATGCTCGAGAAAATTTTTTGTCACAAATATCACACTTAAACGGTTTCTCACCCGTGTGAAATCTTTTATGGCTGTTAAAACTTGATGCTTGAGAAAAGGTTTGGTCACAAATATCACACTCAAATGGCTTCTCAACCGTGTGCACTCTTTGATGGGTGATCAAATATGATGAATGAGATAAGGTTTTATCACAAACATTACACTTAAACGGATTCTCACCCGTATGGATTCTTTGATGGGTGCTCAAATCTGATAATTGAGAATAGGTTTTATCACAAACATCACACTTAAACGGTTTCTCTCCCGTATGCATTCTTTGATGGGTGTCCAAACCTGCTGCGTGAGAAAAGGTTTGGCCACAAACATCACACCTAAATGGTTTTTCTCCCGTGTGCACTCTTTTATGGGTGTTTAAACCTGATGCTTGAGCAAAGGTTTGGTCACAAACATAACACTGAAACTGTTTTTCACCCGTATGCAATCTTTGATGGATGTTCAAACTTGATGTGACAGAAAAGATTTTGTCGCAAACATCACACTTAAACAGTTTTTCACCGGTATGCACTCTTTGATGGGTGTTCAAATTTGGTGCTAGAGAAAAGTTTTGGTCACACACATCACACTTAAACGGTTTTTCGCCCGTGTCCAATCTTTGGTGCCGGTTAAAACTTTAAGTTGAAGAAAAGATTTTATCACAAACGTAACACTTAAATGTCTTCTCACCAGTGTGCACTCTTTTATGGGTGTTCAAATCTGATGCTTGAAAAAAGGTTTGGTCACAAACCTCACACTCAAACGGTTTCTCACAGGTATGCACTCTTTGGTGCCGGTCCAAATCGCATATTCGAGAAACGGACTTGTCACATACCTCACATTTATATGTCTTTTTCTTTTTATGAATTCTTTGAAATCTTTTCGATTTTTTTCCTTTTTACTTTGGAGGCAACTTTTCAAACCTTTTTTCTGACATTCTAAGCCTTTTCCTTCAGATTCTGATGCACACGAAATTAAGAAACTGCTCGTATGTGGATTCTTTGAAACGACTAGAGACGTATTTCCCTGGAAATTAAGTCCAGACACGTGTGGTGAAAAGTGACCTAAAAGTTTAAAAATCTATAGATTAAACAAATAATACAAAAATCCAAACTCTTAAAACCGAAAACAAATACATATCTTTCAAAATGTTTTGAAAGTCTACAGAGTTAAAAACAGAAAAAAAAGTAAATCTTTTAATAGGTTTTAACAACTAAGTTTATTTTCTATCCGTCTTTTATCCCTCATTGTGATACTTATATTAGCTTTTAAAATTAGTGATTCTAATACAACGAAAGAGCGCAAATGAAACCATAAAAGATCAAAAAGCAAACCGTAGTGTAAATTAAACCATTAGTGAAGGAGAGGAAATAATAAAATAAATGTCAGGAATTATTGTAACAAAAAGAGGAAGAACTAAAAGAATGCACATAATATGTTGAATTTAAAATTTTTGGTAGCCACAAAGCTTTGGATTTAAAAAAAAACGAAGGATGTCATGTTTTCCTCAGGTCTTACAAATAACAGTTCAAATAGGGATAAATCTTTTTAATAAACATTAAAAAACAATTTAAAAAAAATACAGATATTTCGGTCAAACATAGTGACAACGCCATCAGCATTCGGTTACTTTTGAATCGTTTAAAAAATTTCCTTTGTAACAAAGAGCCAGGCTGGAGTACCTTGCAAGCAGATTTATTTGCTGTGCTATACTTTTTTTTATAGAGACATGCACATATTTTAGGTTCAAAATTTATATTGAACTGTGAACAATAAATACGTTGTTTTAGTTCACTGCGCATCGGCTATAAGCAAATTGTTAAATAAAAAAATATTTAGGCTGTGACTGATAACTGGTCACAGGTGACTGATAACTGATGATTGAAAACGGAACTAGTAACAGCTCATCATCGTGTATTTACATGCAGAAAACACGTTTGTTTGGTATAAAATTTTCACTAGGCTCTGATCGTTTGTTTCGATTTTTTTTTCATCGTTTTTCACTTTTTGGTAAAAGGATTCATCTCTCTGAGGAAAACGTGACTTTCGTCTTTTTTTAATCCAACGATACTCGCTATGTTCTTCTAGCTAAATATTTAAAACAACTCGTTCCTAAACAGACAAAAACTTTTGACTTTATCTGCACAAAATGAATTCAGTACATTTGTTTGAATCTAGTGTTTTCAGTAAATTAAAATTCTACACTAAAAATTACTGGTAGGCAGTTCAAATAATAACAGCTGAATTTCTTTTACTTTCAAATTCACCTCGGAATCAAATTAATAGACCGATTTATTTTTTTATCTCTTGATTTGAAGAAAAATATCCACTATAAATATGGATTATAAAATTTATGTAGAGACATAGTTTTAAGGCTTATTATCAAGCCTTTTGAAAACAAAAAAACCTGCTAAACTACTTTCAAGTGAAAATTTAAAAATATACATCAAAGACTACCAGAGCGGTTCGTCGAACACCTGCACATTGGAAAAACATAAAAAAAAAGTTCCATCTTAAGATTAAGTCTCTTTGTCTTGTTTTTGTCCAATAAAATAATATCCAATACATTTCAATGAACAAAATACAATGTTTCAGATATACCTTCATTGTTAGAACATTTGCGTTGCAATTCTTGGGTGTTGTATTCAAATTTACATGGTCCTGAAATGCTAGGTAAATTCAGCAAGGGAACATCTTCACGTTTTGGT